>NW_020956081.1:269075-274416 GCF_003031625.1 Empidonax traillii
GCTGCTTTTTTTTTTTTTTTCCTAATGGAGCAAAAAACAATGAAAATACTTGGAAAAACCCCAACTATGCTGGTCAAGACTCCCTCATTAAGGAGAGTTGTGTTTTCAGATGCTTTCCTCTCTTTTCAGCTCTCCCTTACTCTTTAACTCCAGAGAAACCCAGGCTCTCTCCCCTGCGAACTCCAGGGCTTTTTCTTCCTGGGAATCATATTAAAAGCGTTGCCTGGCCCAGCTCCTTTGCCAAGCTGATTATTGTGTTGTCCTGTGATGCGAAAACACTGGGGGTAAGGTAAGGTAACAGCTCCAAATCCACCACTTAGTCATTGCTGGACATGAAAAACTGCTTGGGTTATCAAAGAAATATGTTGAAAGCGGACACTGATGGTCCCTGGGGGGCCAAATACCTGCCTGGTGCCAACAAAAAGAGACAGATTAATGAGCTCTATGGCCAGTTGCTTCTGCACTCTTTTCTTAACCTTTCTTTTGCAGAGGACTTCCAGACAGATAAAGGACAGCGCCTGGTTAATCATTTATCCATCTGCATATCCAGCCTCTCTCTCCATACTCTTCTCCGGCCTCAAAGGGAAAATTAACATATTTATTTTCTGCTTTCTCCCCACCCCCCACAAGCCCACGGAAGCAATTTTGGTCGCAATAGGAAGTCGTGGCCCGTCCAAGTCAGTTAAAAAAAAAAAAAAGAAGGAAAAAAGGGAGAGAGGCGAAAGGAAGGAATGACAGGCAGGGGAGGTCTGCCTGGGAGAGAGGCTGCTCCAGCCTTCCTGGCCTGCCCGGGCGGGTTTTGTGCTCCAGCACATTTTTAGCTCCTGTCACAGGGTGGTTTCCTTGCTGAGCTCCTCGTGCTGCAGGGGCTGACGAGCTCAGAGCTCCGCTCAGGCCTGGGAGCTGGAGCCTCCCAACCACAGCCTTTCATCTGCACGCTTTGCTGCTGGCAGGGCCGAGCACAGGAGCCTGGGATCCCCCCACCGTGGTCCTGTGCCTCAGTTTCCCCACCCTCCCACTGCAATTCCTTCTATTTTCTTTCCTGAAAACCCAGAATAATCATGGGATGTTCCAATATGGAATGCCAAGAATTTCCCGGTAAATGTCTTGGTTTTTTCTGGTCTATAAGTAATGAAAAGGAAGCATCACTTTAAGTCTTTATTGAGCCTGCTACGCTGGGGAATGTCAGGAATTGGGTCCATCGTGGTGTTTCCCTGAGCATCAGGTTCCACCTCACTCAGTTTTCTGTTCCAGAAGCCTGAGCAGCACTTTGGCAGCGTTTAAAGCCTCCCCAAGGTGAATGGGAGATTCCTGGCAGGATAACAGCAGTTTAACACCCCAGTGACTTCTGCTGCTGCCCCATCAGCTGATGTGACCTCAGGGAAGGACAAGATCTCACCTCAGCACCGCTGTCGCTTTGTCACCTGCCTGGAAGGGCAGGTTTGTCCTGCAGCACATCGGGCTGGGAAGGTGACTCAGCTCAACATTTTGGGGTTGGGAATAACCAGCAACTCTGAAATCAAGGAGCAGGGCAAAAAGCCCTTCCCATTTCCCAGGGAAAGCAGGTCTCCCAGGCCTGGGAGCTCGACAGCGGGTGCCAGTGTTGAGATTAATTTGCTTAATTGTTACCCGCTGGTAGCAACAGTTGCCATGTTTACTGGTTGAGTCAGTAGTGCTTGTGAAAACTCTTAATTCAAAGGCACCTCAAGTCATAAAAAGCAGCCTTGGAATGGGCTTTCACGTCAGCTACTGTTGCTTTGCTCCAGCCAACACAACCCTGCCTTCCCCAGCCAGCCCTCTCCCATCCTGGGCAATATCCATCCATCCTGGACAAGGCCTGTGGGATTTCACATTTTTAAAAATGTGATTTTTTCTTTTTTTTACCCCCCCCCTCCCCACCCCAAACTGTTATTTCTGGATGTAGGAAATTGTAGCCCTACTCACTGCCCATGGCAATGCAGTCCTGGGGTTTGTGTGTCCCACCCTGCGTGGGGGAAGAGCTGGAGGAGGCACTGGGTTATTATCCCTGTGGGAGTCCTTGGAAAGCCAGGGGGGAGGATTTTTCTGGCTCCAGAGGAATGTACATTCACAGAATCCCAGACTGGGTTGGGTTGGAAAGGACCTTAAACATCATCCAGTTCCACCTCCCTGCCATGGGGACACCTTCCACCAGCCCAGGTTGCTCCAAACCCCGTCCAACCTGACCTTGGGCACTTCCAGGGATCCAGGGGCAGGCACAGCTTCTCTGGGCAACCTGTGCCAGGCCTTACCATATATATATCCATAAATTTACCCCCATAAGGGTCAATAAAGAGAGGCCAGTGCTGCTGGTGCACCGTGGGACACGGGATCCCAGTGTTTCTGCACAAATACCTTTTTCCTGACTTGTTCCCATGTTCCCTTAATTGCCCTTTCTCACTGTATCTGTGTTATTGGAATGCCCTCCTGCTCTTCCCCTGGCATCACCTGCCTCTGTCTCACAGGGTTAAGACAGAAAATCGATCTCCTGTGGAACAGGAAGATGTTACGGCACTACCTGGGAATCCAGGGCAGGTGGAGGAATATTTATATAAAAAATAGTGATTAAAACCTCTATGTCTGCAGGGCTGTGGGGCTCTTACTCCTGAAATACCTATGGGAGGCTTTTAGGGACTGCAGTCACCCTCCTCCCTTCCTCATGTGCCTGTTTAGTGGTCACACCTACACCTTGAACCACAGAGGAGGTTGGAGTCTCAGCCCAAGGCACCAAGGCAGGTGCTTAAATCCTTTATTTCAGCAGAAAACCTGTATTTTTAATGGCATAAAGGCAGGTGTCTGTCTCCCAGGAATGAGAGCTGCAAGGAGGGCAAAGCAGGAGAGGAGGAGTGCTTGAAACAAGGAGCTGTGCCTAGAAATGTCCCTGCACAGGCGAGCACAGGTCTCTGTCTGAGTGACACTTGTTTCCATGGGACCAGCTGGGATCTGGGGGCTGCCTTTCAGCTGGGAAAGCCACTTCTTCTACTGGATTGTCAGGGAGTCAGGAACCACATTAATAACCCCTCCCAGAGCTCATAAAACCAGAGGGATGCTGCCAAAGGAGAGGGACTGAGCTTCGCTGTCACAAGCAGAGGAGGAGGAGGAGGAGGAGGAGGAATCAAAGCTTATGACACAATTTTGTGTGAGTAAAGTCAGAACATTTTGTTTTGGCTGCACAAGGGGGACTTTCCCAATGGGACACAATGTTGAAATATTTGGACTATTTGTTTTGGTTGGGGAGGTAAATCCCAGAATCCATCTGCTCTGTGATTCCCAGCTGGGGGAAATGATCGAGTCCCGTGAGGTGTGGGTGCAGTCCAGCCATCACTCCCACTTGAGTGTGGCAGAAGAACTGTTGATCCCAAACCCACTCTGCTCTCACAGATTGAGTGCTCTGCCCCTGATGACCAACTCCATCATCTTTTTTTTTTTTTTTTTTTTTTTCAGGAATGACCAAGGTGTAAATTAATGTGCAGCCTCCTACTGCACCTGGAAGTCCTGCTCTGCACTCAGCAAGGAATAAATTCCCTGTGAAGAAGATGAGGATGGAGCTGAAGTGCAGGACAGACAAACCTGGAACGAGCCACACTCACCCTTGTACTGGGGCAGGGGACTGATGGAAGAAGTGAATCCACCTCTTTACTCAGCAGTATGACTTAATTTCAGGAGGGGAAAATGAGCTCATGAGGACTGCCAGTTTCCCTTTCACCTTCCCTCTCCCTCCTCGTGGAAGGGGAGCGGGCAGGGCAGTGACAGACTCAAGCTGACAGCGCTGGCCAGCGGAGCTGGGGGGGAGAGGCAAGAAATGTGCAGCAGATCTCACCCAGCTTCCTCCTGGGAGGGAGGGTGAGCGAAGAAGGAGCTTCTCACCCAGCCCTGCAGCTCCCCGTGCCCGTGCCTGGCTTGGCCCAGCTCCATCCCACCCCTCATCCGTGGGAAGGGGAGAAGTGTCAGTCTGACACCTCGTTATTACTCATCCCGGTGGCCGCTTGTCACGCAGTGATTTAACATCACACTTTCCACTAAGTGCTCCGTTAAACGGGCTCTAATTCCAGCAGTGCCTCTTCCAGCTTGGGTTTTGAAGTGCTGGGAGGACAGAGGTGTTGAGACTTCACAGGGGGAAGTTTGGGAGGGAGCCTCAGCCGGTGCGAGTCCCGTTCCAGGACCAAAGTTGGCAAAGGGCTTTTGAAGCGCAGATGTCTGGGAAAAGCAACGATCCACACAATTCTACTGGAATGACAGTAATAAAAGGAAAACAACTATAGGAAATAGATGTAAACCATCCCTAATCACAACCAGGAAATCAATGGAGGGGTGAGGCATTTGTCTAAGCTGGGGCTCGGGGTAGGAACAGAAGAATCGGAGGAGGAATCAATTTTGACCGTGCTGTGCTGAGCCCTGCACTGACAGACACAAACCAGCTGCCACTGTCAGCACTCCAGGCACGACCTGACCCCACTGCTCTGTGCCCTGGGGCCAGGAGCCACTGGCAGGACACCCACAGCTCCAGGGAGTTCCATCCTCCCAGGGATGAGAAGTGAACGCAGCAGACTCAGGCAAAGGTGTTCTGGAGGTGACTCTGCTTGTGGATGTGGCCACTGGGAAATCTGCTGGAGGAACCTGCTGGTTCCTCTCTCTTTGGTGACTTCTCATTCAGTGACAATGTCAAATTAAGGCTTCTGGCTCTGGATGTCCCAGCTCCCCAGCCTGAAACCCCACAGTTGTCCCTCCTCATCCTCTCCCAACAGTGCATTTGGGCAGCTTGAATCATTGACTCTCTGCCCCTGTTACTTCTTCTGCCTTATAAACCTTTCTGACCTTCAGCAAGAGCAGAAGGCAAGGGGAGTCCCTCCAAGGTGGCCAAAACTCAGGAAGAATTTCTCCATGGAAAGGGCTGGCAGGGGCTGCCCAGGGAGGTTTGGAGTCCCCAGCCCTGGAGGTGTCCAAGGAAAGACTGGATGTGGCACTCTGGGCTGGGGGACAAGGTGGGGATGGGGCACAGGGTGGAACTGATGAGCTGGGAGGGCTTTTCCAACCTCAGTGATCCTGGGATTCCAGTAGAACCTCCAGGAAGTGCCCAGAGGGCTGTGTGCCTGTGACACCACCCCGATGGTTTTAGAGAGATACCAGCAAAGAGTAACAGCGAAGCACCCAAACCAGGAGACCTGAAGAAGTCCAAACGGATGACCTGGTCCAAAAAAAATCTTCCCAGCACTGTTCAGTGTCAGAGCAAGAGCAAGAAGCCTGCTCAGAAAGCAGGGCTGCAGTTCTGTGTCTCCTGTATGGCTCTCTGCACTCGCACATGTATAAACGTTGAGATCAGCAC
>NW_020956081.1:275029-291224 GCF_003031625.1 Empidonax traillii
TTCTTTTTTTTTTTTTTTTTAATATACCCGAACTTCTGCCTGTTCCCAATTACCAAAACGAAAAAAAAAATATATATATAAAAGAAGGCAAAAGAAAGACAGAGTCAAGTCTGTGGAACAAGCTGGCACCGAAAGGGAGTTGTGTCAGCTACACAATGCATGAAACAGCAGAGTTGGAGGCTGGAGAGATGGAGGAGTTAAGGCAAGTGGTTGTAGCAGCAGAGGAAGGCACTGACAAAGATAGAAAGGGGGCTTGAGTGTTTCAAAAACCCTGAAGGAAATGTCAGAGATATTTCAGTGATAATTAGCCCTGCCTTCTGCTTCGGGTACTCGCAGGATTTATATTGCCATGGAAAAGCAAAGAAGACAAATCTGCCCTGCTGGATTTTGCTTGTTTGTTTGTTTGTTTGTTTGTGGGGTTTTTTTTTTTGGGGGGAGGAATTGTTAAATCTTAATAAATGCAAACCAAAGCTTTGGACTGTGCCAGAGGTTCCCCTCTTGCAGGAAACGGGAGGGAACCAGAACCTGGAATGGCTCGGGACACTCGGCTTGGTTTTGTGTCTTTCTCCAGCGCTCGAGGTCGGTTTTAATACGACAATTGAAGATGGTTTTTATTCAATTATTGCATTAATGGGAGTCTGCAGCAGGCTCGGGATGGCCGGGGTTATTGCTGTATGAGTTAATGTTCACACCCCTTTTGGGTGTCCCAGAGGAGCCCTGCAGGCTGGCGGCCAAATTTTATTTTGACTTGGATCCCAGTGTGCAAGCCAACTGTTTCTGCATTTCATTTCTGTCATATCCTGTACATTAAAACGCCATTAATTCAAACCTTTTGTTTCTAAGAACAACTGTGCTGTAAAACAGCAATAAAAAGCTGCCAAAGTTCTCTTAAACCGGGGCAATACCGTGTTCATTCACGCAAACCAGGACGTAAAAATTAAAAAAAAACCCATGTATTTTTACCTAAAACACGCTGCAAATAATGTTTCATCCCCCCTTTTTGTTTTGGGATGGGAGGGGGGATGAGTCCAAGAGCAGGTTTCTCCCCACGACCGTGGGATTACGCAGCATCTCCCCCCTCCCCATTTTAACCATTAAATAAAGAACAATCTGTTAAAAGATTTTCATGTGCTGTTGTGAAATGCATTAACCTCAGGCCTGTGATGTAACTCCTCTGTGTTCCTTGCATTGGCTTTTCCCTGGAAACATGAGACCCCACTCCAGCTTTATTCCCACCTAATTGCTGGTGATCCAGCGCAGGCTCGGACCTGCCGAGCTCCCACGTGGGGAGCACCAGGAGACACCTCCAGGGGCACATTCCCTGGACTGACCACAGCCAGGAGTCAGGGATACAGCCATGAGTCCAACAGCTTCCCACCCCCACGTGGATCCCGTTATTTTATCTGCTCATTGTGGGGTTTAATTAAAATCTCGCGCTGGAGGAGCAGAAAAGGCAGCAAAGGGTGGGTTTGGAAAACCCACGGGCTGGGATTTGTACCAGACTTACTCCAAGCACCCCAGTTGTCCTGAAACCACCTCAGGACGTGGCCACAGGCAGCACCCACCACTCCTCCTGGGCACGGGGCCAGGGCTGGGGTTTGATTCTCGCAGGGGCCATTCACTTCCCAGCTGGACTCCATGGTCCTTGTCCCTTCCAGCTCGGAATATTCCGTGCCCTTGTATTGCCAGGGGATGGATGGATGGACACAAACCCAGCAGGTGAGGAAAGCATGGAATCAGGGAATCATTAAGGCTGGGAAAGACCTTCAAGGTCAGCAGTTCCCACAGTGTGTGAAGCCACCGTGTCCCCTGTCACGGAGCTGGTGTGGCCAGCTTGGCACGTGGCACTCAGCCCTCTCCAGAACTGCATTCCCATTCACTTTACCCTCCTCATGGAATTCTGGTTTCCTCCTGTGGAGGTCTCAGCTTTTAATTTGCGGTCAGACAAGCAGGGAGTTTCAAACAGCACGATCCGCCTTCCTGCTCCACCCAAGTGGGATCTGCTTCCTTGGCTTTCCTGAGGCTCTGGATGAGCTGGATTCGTAACCACTTCCCTCTCTTCACAGTGCATTTGGGATTAGGATGATTTTTATTGTGGCCAAGTGTCAGGATGTGATTTTTCATCGCGGTGTGATTTTTGGGGGTGTCCTGTGCGGGGTCAGGAGTCGGACTCGTTGATCCTTGTGGGTCCCTTCCAAGTCAGGATATTCCATCATTCTGGGGCACAGACAGCCTTTCGCACACGGAGCTCCCAAGTGCCAGCCTGGGGTCCTACACTAGAGCAGCTGAGCCATGTGCTGTCTCCAGGAGTCTCCCATCCCTTGGGCTTGTTTCCCCATCCCTTGATGCCAGGGAAGACAGTCCTGGAGCTTTTCAGGTGCGGTGGTGGCTGCTGTCAGCATCAGTACGTGGGCAGGTTTTCTTGCACATCCCTTATTTTTTTCGGAACTGGGACCCTTTTGGCAGCAGGAATGGCATGTTTATAAAACAAGGGGAAGTTAGAAACTGGAAGGAGGATTTAGGAAGCAAATGCTGCTGGGAGGATGTTTCTGACACCAGACATCCAGGAGCCATGGAAGCAGCACTGAGCCTCTCCAGGCTGCTCTTAGAGGGGCTTTAAGGTAAGTTTAGACCCTTTGACAAAAAAGTAGATCTAAAACCATCAAGACTCCATGACTCAGCTCATGGCCCTGGATCAAGCTGCCATTACCAAGAGGGAGCTGGAATGCCCTTGCAAACAGGTTGGGCTCCTCCATCACACACTCTCTGTCTTTCATTGTGGGGCTGATCAGGGAGTACTTTCAGAGGAACTTAAAACACTGTAAATCCAAGCCCCACGTTGCTCAAAGTCAGCTCAGAAAGAAGGAAAAGGGGGGGGAGGGGTGTGGGGGGGGAAAGCTCTAAATCCAATACCACAAAGAGGGAGGGAAAAATCTTTTCCCAGGCCACAAATTCTAAAGATACCAGACGAATTTATGAACTGGTGGTTAAACCATCGCTCCCGGAGTCCAAGATACACCCTGAAAGAAGTTGAAATGTCTGCATGAGCTGTGTTTTGGGTAGGATATTTTGCCCTCATTTGCTGTACCATTGTCTCCCAAAAGGATTTCCCAAATCACATCCTGATCGTTCCCCCTCTGCTCTCCGGTTGAAAAGCCTTGTTTTGGCTCTTGCTGCAAGGAACAACAGAATGGAGAAGGGGAAGGGGGGGAAGGAGAGAAAGAATCTCCCTCAGCTGCTAAACATATAAACCTGCAGATTTATTTAGTAGTAATAATCCCTGAAGGAGAAACATATTCAATACTTCATCATGTGAGAAACTGCCCACATCTGTTCGGAGACGGCAACAGGCGGCCGGGAACATGTGCCAGCAGCACAACCTGCTCCTGCTGCCCTCCCTCCACAGCCCCCAGCCTGCTCCCCACCCCCCTCAGCTCAGATGGACCCTTTGGAGATGTTCTCCATGTTTCTCGAACTCTTTGTGGGGAGAAATCTGGAGGTCTCTCCTCTTTTTGCCTCTGATTCGGGTCATGGGTCCTTTTTGCAGTGGCCTGAAGGGACAGGACGAGGGGGATGGTTTCAAAGTGCCAGAGGGCAGGGTTAGATGGGAGACTGGGAGGAAATTCTTCCCTGGGAGGGTGGGCAGGCCCTGGCACAGGTTGCCCAGAGAAGCTGTGGCTGCCCCTGGATCCCTGGAAGTGTCCAAGGCCAGGTTGGAGCAACCTGGGCTGGTGGAAGGTGTCCCTGCCCATGGCAGGGGGTGGCACTGGATGAGCTTTAAGGTCCCTTCCATCTCAGGCCATGCACTCAGGGAACATGCACGTCCCAGCTCCTTGTCCCATATCCATATCCATATCCATCTCTGGGACTCAGGAGCTGCTGATCCAACTCGGCTTCTTGGGAGGTTGAAGAGATGCAGGTGCTGCCTGTCGGCTCCTGAGCTGGCCCCAGAGCCAGGAGAGCAGCTGGTTTGGGCTTTGGCTGCCAAACCTTTGGTTGCCACATGCCCTCTGTGCCCTTGCTTTGTAACCAACAGCCACGGCCACGTCCAGATGACTCTTGTCATCCTGCAGAGCTCAGCTGGACTATTCCAATCATCATTCACCGCGATTTTGGCCCCTCTTTTAAAAGAAACTTTTAATTTCTTCATTACTACGAGCCCAGTAATGGCTTTAAATTGCTCAAAGCCCGGTTGCATTCCAGCTGAGTTCCTGTTGGCTTGCAGGCTGATTTTGTTTTCAGTGGAAAAATGGATCCTGTTTATTTAATTTTCCTCACACAAAACAAAATATGTGGGTGGAGGAAATGGGACAGATTGGAAAATACTTTGACTGATAAAACCCAATCATTTCAACATTATAAGCTTTTCTATCTGCAGCAGAAGCCATAAGAAAGCCATTACCAAATAGTTACTGCAGAAATCTGCAACTCCAAGGAAAGGTGGGAATGCTGATAAATTATTGATATTCTGTGCTAACTTCTGGAAGATGGAGGCTCAATATATTAAAATCCAACAGGGTTTTAATAGACACCAGGAGATATTAAACAGGGGAACTACAGGTTGATTGAACAAATGTGTTTTCATACACTCTACAGTTGATGGAAAAATATGTTTCACCCAACTGCAGAAAGCTTGACTGAAAAAAAAAGAAAAAAAAAAAAGCAAGCAAATCCTGATGTATTCCCTGGAAAATACACATCAGAAAAAAGGGGATTGTCGGGTTTAGATTTTAAAAGAATACTTCTTGCCCCATATAAAAATTTTCAGTCAGGAAAATAATCAAGGGATTTTTAATTTTTATCATTCTGAGCCTTTAACGAAAGTGGAAAAGGGAGAAATTTGGTTTAGTCATAGGCATTATTTTCTTCTCAAAATAAATCTGGCCAGGAGAGTGTCACTCTCCTTTTTTTTTATACAGATTTATGTGGTCATACACCTTGTGGGTTGGCCAACAATACTTTCAGGAGAGTGTTGCTCTATAAAACATTGAGGTTTTTATGTAGAGGTGCTGCTGTGGGTGCTGTGGGTGCTGCAGAACCTGCAGGAGGGGCTGCTGGTGGGAGAGGAACTGTCAGGTGTCATCCCATGGTGTCCAGGCTGATGTGGCCTTAGATCTGATCCCCTGCCATGACCTGTGTCCAACAGGCTCCATCTGATGGGTGGTCCTTGCTCTACTCCTGGGGTTCCTGAGAAAGGCGGGGATCTGCTGGGTGATCCATCCAGCAGGAATTCCCCACTAAGGGCCTCCTTGGAGAAGACCTTGGGAGCTTCAGCCTGGGAAGAGCTCCTGCCTTCTCACCTCTTAGCTGGGATGAGTTCATCCCTCCCAGCAGCTCACCCCCAGCTCAGCTTTGGGGAGTTCTCGCGTGACTCATGGTCTGCTGAAGTGGTTTTTCCCTCTCCTCGCACACCAATATTTTGCACAGGTCTCACTCTTTGCTATCACGGAGCTCCAAAAGGAATCTTCCCCGTGGAGGTGTGTGTGGTGACTGACCACATCCTCTCTGCCTGAGGAATGCTGGAGTTCACTGTGCTGGTGCAGTGCCACAGCTCGATGGTGTGGAGGTGGGAGAGGGGAAAGGGGTGACCGGGGCCGAGCTCCTCCCCACGGCCCGGCCACGGGAGCAGCTCGTTTGTCCAGGGCTCTCCTGGACAGATTTTCCATCTGCCATTTCCTGCACGGAGAAACGAGAGCCAAGAGCAACTGCTCCCACCTCCCCTGGGGTGGTCCTTGCCGGGGCCGACACCACAGATGTGCTCACACCTTCCCACCTCTGGCCTCTGCCAGAGGGCAGAGCACCGTGGTTTGGCGAGCCACGTGTCTGCTTTCCTTGGGAATCCATCACTGGTTAGTTTTTTATCAGATGTTCATCGGATATTTTCCTCAAATTCCATCAGGTATTCACCAGGTACTCCTCTGGTGGCCCTTGGCTCAGCCGCCGGGGCAGGTGTTGGAAGCTGCAGGAAGTTCTCACACCATCCAGCTCAGGGATGTGGCTGAGGCTTCAGTCTCTGCTGGCTGGGTGGATCCTCTCACGCACCAAATGGCATCAAACTCAGCATCTGAACGGTCTAAAGACAGCAAGAGGCTCTGGCTCTCCTGGCAGGAGGCCTACGCTGCGGTCCGTGCAAGACTTCTGGAAGACTCTGCAAACATTTAGTTTGGTGACCAGAGACTGTTGTGGCAGTTCCTTGGAAACCTGTGAGCTCTGGCAGCAGTGCTGGAGCCTCTCTCTGTGGGATGTGTGTGTGGTGAGGGCTCTTTGTTCCCCTCCTGCGTCCTTGTCCATCCTCCTGAGCCCGAAGCTCCTCGGGGATGGTGTGAGCTGGTTGCAATCGCAACACGTCCCATCTCATGATCTGACAAAGCTGCTCCGAGCTCTCCCCATACTTTACAAACTAATAATTGTTTGATTAAAGGACCCTTTTAGAGTTGTTTCTTCTTTATCCATCAGATCTAGTCCACCCCTCTGCCACGGGCAGGGACACCCTCCTCTAGCCCAGGTTGCTCCAACCTGGCCTTGGACACATCCACAGCTTCTCAGGGCAACCTGTGCCAGTGTTTTACCTCCTCCCTGTCTAACAATGTTTCAGTTACTCCACAAACCATGTTGTTTGCCATTCAACCATGTAAAAGCCTCCCAAGTTTCCCTTTCCTGTAGATTTACGGGGTTACTCGTGTTTTCTTGCTGGCTTGCTGTTTCTCCTCACTGGTGCAGCTGCTTAAAACTTGCACCAAAACATCAGATCCACGTGGAAGGTTAAATCTCACATTCACATACTGAACATAAGGAGGTGAGAGTGTCTGATATTAACAATAAATTGTTACACTTGCAAGAAAAGAAATTGTGCTGCTTTTAATGGGATTTTAATGTTGCTGATAGAGCTGCCTGACTAACAGGCCACTTGGTAGAGCAAGGATGCCTTTTCCTGAAGACTTAAGCACTTAAAGACGTCAAATCTCATAAGATTTGAGGTTTTTATCTGCAGATAACTGCCAAAGCCAGTCAGCAGATCTCTTACTGGTGGTTAAGCCTCACATGGACTTAAGCTATCCGGTGTCAGTGACCTAATTTCTCTCCTCCTTTCCCCACTCTCTTTTCTTACACAGTCACAGCTAATTAGTGTTCTGGCCCGAAACATGTGCTGCTGCTGCAAAAACCACAGTGCAAGGCAGGGGTTTGGGGTGATAAAAACCTCTCTGCCCCTTTCCCCCACCCGGGATGGGGTGAGAGCCTGGGGTGGCCAGTTCCCCCCTCTGCCTCATCCTTCCTCTTGCTGGTAAAGTGCTCCTTCTCCCATTCCTCTCCTTCCTCCTGCCCAGGAGCTTTTCCTTCCCTCAGTCCTGCCAGTGGTGCTGGACAACCTGCAGTTGTTGCAGGACTGCATTTTAGAAGGAAGCAGCAAAAACCTGAGCTCAGGATTTGGTCAGTGAGTGGGTTCCAGGTCCCTTCTGCCTGTGCCACTGACCTGGGATAAATCACTTTGATTTGCCCTAAATCCCCTCAGTTTGTTCTTTTGTTTAAGATCTCTCTGTCCCAGAGCTCCTGATTTTTGGTGAGTGGGGTCTCATTCACCTCAGAATCTGTAGTGGAATACACTGGAAATCCCCCAAAAAGCCAGTGTGCAGCTCCCTTAAGCCTGTGATTCTCCACTATAATCATAATTGAAAATATTTTCTCCTATCCCCTGGCATCAGCTCTGGAGGTGCTGGCACAGTGCTGGGCCACTCCACATGGGAAGCACAGCACACTGCACCCTAATTTTGGCGTGTCAATAGGATTTTAGCCCTTTGGAAACCCAGAAATAACAAACAACCCAGAACCTCATCCTCCTGTGCTGTTACTGTACCCCACCAGGATCCTCCCAGCTGCATCATGTGCCTTGCAGGACAGAATTCACCCTGCACTGTCCAGTGCACTTCACAATGCAAAGGGGAGCTAAAATGCAAAGCAAAATCAGCCTGGAAAGGGATTTTGGGGGTTGAATCCCCCTCAGCAGAGAAACCCCTTGAGGAATGGCCGGAGCCGAGTGTTTTTGGCTCTCCAGGGGTGCCAGGATTTCCAGGCTCTCCTTGTTTTGCCATCAGGGAAGGAGAGCTGGGGCTGGAACCCTGGCCTGGCTCTCAAAGGGTGATTGTGCAGGGCTGGGGTTTGCGGTGGGTGGAAGGGGCTGT
Source organism: Empidonax traillii (assembly GCF_003031625.1). NCBI lineage: Eukaryota > Metazoa > Chordata > Aves > Passeriformes > Tyrannidae > Empidonax > Empidonax traillii. Next base: position 283,207 of record NW_020956081.1, read on the forward strand.
TGACTTTTCACACCTAATTAAAGAGGAAAACTCCCTGGGCTCAGGGCTGCCTTTCCCGGGATCTCAGTGAACAGCGTCCCTGTGTTCAGGCTCTCCTCATTCTGGGGCCCAGGGGTCAGATGGAAAGAGCTGCTTGAGGGAACCGTCTGTCTCCAGAAACGTGGCTCCCGAAGGATTCCGTCGTCCGACCGCGGGGTCCAATGAAATCCCCACGGCTGGGCCTTCGGCTTCCCAGCGGCGTGTTCCGATCCCTCCCGGATCCGGGTGAGAGTGCAGCGCCTCAGCCAAGGCCCCATTCCCTCGGGATGGGCGGGAGGGAGCGGGGTACACGTGAGAGGACACGCGTGTGCCAGCCCGTGTTCCTGAGGGAGAAACTCACAGGATGATGGGAATGTCCCTCCTTAGAGGTCCAGCTTCACCCTGAGTTTGTTGTCTAGACCATCCCAGGGTCTCTGCTCCTTTGACTATCCAGTGTAAGGCTCAAGTGAATAACAAAGGCACCACCCCAGGTTCTGACTCGTTCTACCTTCCCTCTCAATTTGTGAATGCGCCAAATAAATCCGACGAACGACACCAAAAACTAACGGGACGGTTCGTGTGAACCCGTGTTGTTCCTGCACTGAATGGTCCAGGTTTTCATTTGGCCACTTATTAGTTACTGAAGTGCAAAATGCGGAGGGAAAGCCCCCAGGGCTCCCCCCAGGAAGCCTCGATTCTCGGTCAAAAGCCACAGTTTATGTCACAAAACCCTGGGGGAGGATTGAGAGCAGAGCAGATACCTCGGAAAAACACAATATAAGGGACTTATGTAGACACTGAGGGCTGGGGAAATCAATTTCTGAAACGGGAAGTGATTTTTTTTTTTTTTTAAGGAGTTGGATCCAGTAGGAGACATGGAGATTCCTGGGGGAGAGGAGGGAAACTAATTTTTTTTTATTATTATTATTATTTTTTTTGGTAGGATCATGTTACTGGTGGAAAAATTGACCTGCAGAGACTGACTTGCCTCTTTCTGTCACTGACCATCTGCCAAGACCTGACTCTTGGTGGATATGGAAGGTCACGAGATGCCCGGAGTTGTCGCTTTGCATTTCTAAAGCTCCACCTTGGAGCGGGTTGGCAGCACAGACACCAAGTCAGGTCTTGCCTGCCTTCCTCTGTTCCTCCCTCTGCCCCTCTCAGGGTGGGATTTGCTCCTTCTGGGGGGGGTGGGGGGGAAGGGGAGGTGGATGCCAGCCGAGGTTTCTCCTTGTCACCCAGTTTGATTCAAATAATGAACTCGGAGGAGAATTCTTCTCGGCAGCCGCCTTGGAATGTGTGGAGGAGGCTGGATTTCAGGTTTGTTTTCTCACAAAGTCTTCGCTGGGTTTTGGTTTGGAAACCCCAAATTCAAATGAAAGATTGGTGACTGAGATAAAACAGATCTGAGATCCGAGTCGACCCGATTTCGCTTTGGCAAACCCCAAACCATCTTGGTTTGCTCTTCACAGAAAGGAGGGAGGAAACCCCCCAAACTTTCATCTGACCCCTCCTCGAAATTCTTTTGATGCTCAAGATAAAATGGAGCAGAGATTCACACAAAGTCCTGGGGGAAGAAGAGGCCTCAACACAAGAGGTTCTGGCCCCGTTAACAGCCCTGGATGGACGTGACCCAGCACAGCCTGGCAACCCAAATTCTGAAGTCATTGATCCCGAGAAAAGCAATAAATCACATTTGACAGCTTAAGAAAAAAACAGCTTGACCTTGGGCCTGGTTTTGATCCCACTGATGCAGCTGGAGACCTCAGTGAGCACAAAAATGGCAGCTCTGAGCCAGCAGCCAACTGGGAAATGTGTGGAAAAAAATCCTTCACCCACCACTGAGATGGGGAAGAGGAAAATGTCGCTCCAGGACAGCAGCCACCCCTCAAGCTATATAGGTAGCTGAATTTATTTAAAATAAGAGATTTATGAGGTCATTTAGGTTGGAATTTACCTCCCAGCCCATGGATCCCCCCTGTGCCCCATCCCCACCCCGTCCCCCAGCCCAGAGCACTGAGTGCCACGGCCAGGCCTGCCTCGGACACCTCCAGGGCTGGGCACTCCAAACCTCCCTGGGCAGCCCCTGCCAAGGCCTGACCACCCTTTCCAGGGAGAAATTCCTGCTGATGTTCAACCTGCCCTCTCCTGGCACAGCTGGAGGCCGTTCCCTCTCCTCCTGTCTCTGTTCCCTGGGAGCAGAGCCCGACCCCCCCAGCTCCCCCCTCCTGTCAGGGAGTGGCAGAGCCAGAAGGTCCCCCCTGAGCCTCCTTTTCTCCAGGCTGAGCCCCCATAACTGGCTTTCCATAGGCAGGGTGAAGCTGGGAAAACAGTCCTGTCCCCTGTCAGAAACCCACAGAGTCCAACTGGCTCCACTGGGATGGAAAAGGTAACATCTCCCAGCAAGAACTGTTTACTTCTTCCTCCCACCATCAGCCAGCTCAGACTTTGGAAGTTCTCAGAAGCTCTGGAAGCTGCACAGGCTTTAGAAATGAACCTCACCAGGCAAAAAGCTTGCAGCCCTCCAGGTCAAGCCCTTTTAAGGACTCTTTTATTGCAACTTTACCAAATCCATTAAAAAAAAAAAAAAAAAAAAAAAGACGATCCTGCTGAAGATTGCACCTTTGAAACGATAGCTACCTACAAAGTTTTAACACAGTAGTTCAAAGTGTTGGAAAAGACACTTTTACATTTTGCAGAGAACAGCAGGTTTTAATCTATTGTGATTTTTTTTTACTTTTTTTTTTTTTTTTTCTCTCCCCAGCATGTTTCGAGTCTGTTACATGAGTGTTATCTGTCCGGTTTCCAGGTTTTTATAATCCACTGGGGCCTGTGTAAATCTCAGGATTTCCTCTGCAGACTCGGCTCATGTTCCACAGCTGTGCTTGAGCACATGTGTGAGGAAATTAGAAATGAAATCAGCTGATCCAGCGTGGATTAGGGACATGGAGAGCAACCCAAGCCTTGCAGGCTCCACAGCCTGTCCATGGGGTCAGTGCCACCCTCCAGAGCTGGGCCAGGGTTGGAACAAAGTCCCCACGCAAGAAGAGTGACTTCTGCATCCCCTCAGCCCTCCAGACAACACCTCAGGTCTTTACTCAGAGGGTGGGCAGGCCCTGGCACAGGTTGCCCAGAGAAGCTGTGGCTGCCCCTGGATCCCTGGAAGTGTCCAAGGCCAGGTTGGATGGGGCTTGGAGCAACCTGGGCTGGTGGAAGGTGTCCCTGCCCATGGCAGGGGATGGGGCTGGATGGGCTTTGAGTTCCCTTCCAACCCAAACAAACCACTGAGGGTTTTACAGCTCTAACACCTTTTTCTCATCTCTTGCCCATCTGGCTGCAGGGAATTTGCCCCATCACAAGCGGCTGTGGGAGCAGTGCCACGAGGAGGCCGCGTGTGGTTCAGTGGGGCCGTGGCTGCAGCTGGGGGACAGTGGCAGCCCCTTTCCCACAGACTCTTCTGACTGGGCTCCCTGTGTTCGTCTGCCCCTGGGGCATTTGGTTCCTGCCCATATCCTACAGCTGGGCACCAGCAGCAATCCCAAAATCTGCAAATATCTTACCAAATCAGCAGCACTGGGTGGACAGTGCAGGATGCTCAGCAAGGGCGGAATGATTCCCTGTGCCAGCCACGGCAGATGCCTCTCGGGATGGTGGGAGATGCCTCCCAACACCTGCCTCTTGGCAAGCCTTGCCCAGCCAGGCTGGAGGAGCCTCCTCCGTGGGCAGGCAGGGCTGGGCAGGGCTGAGCCCTCGGGCTGGGGGGGGTTTTGTTTGATGCCCTGGCGGCTGGGGGGCCGTATCAAAGCTGAGCTGCAGCGTGGGCTCGGCTTTTGAGGGGGCCAGGCGGGGGTTAAGGGAGCCCTGGGGGGCTCTGGCAGTTCAGGGCTGGCCCTTTGCCTGGCAGCAAATCCCACTTCACAGAGATGCACCCCACACAGCAAACTTTTCTCCCGAGAGGTGGGTTTGCCCATGCCAGGGGATTCCTGCCTGCTTGAAGTCTTGCCCCGAGTGCCCCGGTGCCAGGAGGGCACTGCAGAGGGTCACTCCTTCCCTCTGGAGGAGCTGGGAGCACCACCAGGCATCTGCTGGGGGATTTTTCAAGCCAAACCTTATTTTCATTAATTTTTTTTTTTAAGCTATTTGCTCCCCCTGATGAGGTCTGTGGCAGCACGAGGAGCAGTCACTGGACCATTTCCCCCCCCCCTTCCCCTCCCATTAGTTGTGGTTCGCTCCTGTCAAAACTCTCCAGGCTTCCCAAAGACTGGAACCCAGGGCAAAGAGGAGTGGTAACGATGTTTAACATAAATCAAGCTAATTGCAGTGTTGAGCAGGGGAGAAGTGGCACTGTGAGAAGTGTGGACAGACACGGGTGAACCCTGCAGTGCAATCACCCAGGGCACAGCAGTAAATTTAATGAGCTGCCTACCTGAATGGTGGTTCTTTCCCTTGCCAGCACCTGCATGATTACAAACATCCATTTATCTTCGGATTGTCTCATGTGGAATTGGCAGCTGGGGTTGCTTGAAACGTCTGTGCAAAGCTGGAATTCTTTAAAGATTTTTTCAAGGGGTAAGTGGTGCATACCAGGGTCTGGCAACCCTCAGCTCCGCTCCTGGAACTGCAGACAAAAGGTAATGAGGCTTGGAGAGCAAGTTCCCGACGAGATGCACGAATGTGACACGCATGTGGCTGGAAAACCCCACTCCTTTTCCTTTCAAAGTAGTTGGAGGAGCAAAAGAACGGGAATGTAGCCCAGGTTTCCTGCATATTCAAGCAGCATTTCTCCCTCTAGGCCACGGGGCTGATGCGTAGGGAAAGCAGAACAAAGGGAAAGCACAACTGCTGTGAACTGAGATGAACTTCCAGCCAAAGGCAGGAGAAGGGATTCCAGCTCTGAGGAGCTGCTGGGCCGGGGTGGCCACAGGGCCTGACCCCTCGTGTGGTGGGTGCCCAACTTCCACCTGCCCTTGGAGCCCGTAAATCCCATAAAGCCCCGAGGGTGGGCTCTGGTGCCAGTGCTGGAGAGGGTGGAAGAACTCTGGATCTGGACACTGGCTGGCAGATGGCTTGTCATCCACCTCGCAGGGCAAACACAGCAATTCCATCCAAACTGCTTCCCAGGCAGGAAAACTCCAGAGGAAACAGAGCTGGACTTTGTCCTGTAACCAGGGTTCCTGCTCCTCTGGAGAAGGACACCCCAAGGGGGTTTTCTATAATCTTGAGCAGCAGAACTACCAACACTTGGTTTCCTACACTGATTTCTTGCTCTTCTGAGCCTTTGATGCCTAAGGAGGTGCGAGCTCTGATTTAATTTTCCTCCCTGATGAAGCATCCTCACTAATTGGATTTTGGGTGTTTGCTGTTGCAGGGATGTTCTGGTGAGGGCTGAGTTGTGATCTTGCTCTGGGAAGTCAGGAAGCAGCTCTGGAGCAGGGAAAGCTGAGCAGAGGTGTAGGGGTTTCATGGAGAAGCTGGACAGGTGTTCACACTGCCTCCTGTGGAGCTTCACCTGCTGCTGAAAGGCAGAGAGAGGGGCTGGAAAACTGAAATTGGGGTCCTCAGGTGCTTTGCTGGAGGGTCCCACCACCCACAAGGCTCTGGGAACAAGTTTGCCAGACCCACATCTCCATGGGAGGAAAAAAAGTCCTCCTGGAGCTCCAGAAGCTCCCAGCAGTTGAGCTAAGCTGGGACTGACAGCTGCAGGGAAGGTTTGGAGAGATGTGCTTGTTTTCTTCCACCTGTCCACCTCTGTTTGGCTCCTCAGCCCTGGTGGGACGCGGAGTCTCCGTGCGCGCCTTTGGATTTATGGGATTTGGGTGTCTCCCAGGGCAGGTCTGATCCACCAGAGTGCCTGGACGCTGGGGCAGGGCTTGGAGTGCATGACACAGCCCTTCCTGCCAGCCCTGCTCCGTGGGAGGCCCAGCCCATCCCCAGCCCCATCCCTGCGGCGGATCCGGCTCGTGTTCCGCAGCCCGAACGCCCCGGCTCGCTCTCTCCGGCGACTCCAGTGGATGCTGCTCCTCACAAACCACCCAGACCGCGGCCAGATGTCCTCCCTCACAGCCAGCTGTTTCGGGGGAGGCAGTTGCAACCACCAGCTGCTTGTCCCTGCTGCTCTGCCAGCGGAGCCGCCGGGGTCACGCTCCCTCATCCATCTCTGTCCCAGAGCCCCGTTAGCAGGGACCTGCTGCTCCCTCCCTTCCTGAGCTCAGCCTGCTTTTGGCTGAAGGAAGTCGGTCACAAAGGGCCCAACCAACCAACCTGTGCCTCTGGAACGCTCAGTGCCTCCAGCTGAATATCAGCATCCTGCAGGACGGGACATCTGAGCTTCCGAGCCCATCCTTGGGTGGAAAAAAAAGTACCTCGAAGCCGCTCGTTCCGGTGGATGTTTCCTGCTCATCTCGCCCTCCCCTCCTCTCTCCCCTGTTTCCCTCATGCACAAATGCATTTCCATCCCAGGGGAAGCTCAGACCAGTGGACAGAGCCCCTGGGCCATGAGCCAGAGGCTTCTTAGCACTAATCCCGGCTGTGCCATGGCCGAGCTGGGTGGCCCTGGGCAAGGCATGGATCACCCCTGCCTTGGCTTCTCCCAGCCTTGGAAAACCAGGATAATGATGCTGACTTCTCCCCACCTCACTGCGCTGCCCTGAGGATTATTAGATAGCGCTTCGAAAACACCCCGGGCTGTGAAAGCCCAATTATTAGAAAACCCAAACATTCCCAGCCCTCCTCGGGAGCGGGAACACAGCAAATGTGCTTCCCAACAAAGCAGCAGCCACGGAAACCTCCTAAAAGGGAGCAAATGTGCCTGTGAGTGTGTGTGTGTGTGTGTGTGTGTGTGTGTGTCCGAGTGCAGGAGCAGCAGTCTGGGCTCAGCTTGAGTTGATTCATGTGGGTTTTGACTTAGATTATCCCAGCTTACAGGGAACAAGGCTCGTGTTTCTGCTCCTGATTCCTAAGCCTGGGTATTTTATTTTATTTTTTTTTCCCCCCTTTCTCCTCGTCTCTCCCATTTTTTCCTCCCCAGGCAAACTCTCCTGGATCCTCATTCTGTGATGGGAAGGGTTGGGTGTGCCGGGTTTCATCTTCCCACCCCTAAATGGTGGCCCGACCTCGCTCCATCCCAAACCCAAGGCCGAGCTGAGGGGGAAAATTGCCTTTTTTTGCCTTTTTTTTTTGGGGGGGGACATGCACAATGCATTCCCCCTGCACAAAAAGCAGCACCACATCTGGATAGTGTTTCACCAGGGCTGCTCCAGGAATTATCAGAACAGTGTCCTCAGCTTCATATTATTATTAAAAATGACTGGGGGGCCCAGGGGGGGGAACCCTCAAGAACTATTAAAAAAAAATGGCAGCAAATTAAAAAAAAACCCCACAACCTAAAATCCAACCCTCTGCTCTAAGGCATCCTTGGAAGATCCCGGTGATTTCAGGGGCCGTTACCATTTCTGGGAAATCGGTGGAAGGGCCTTTGACACTCCCCAGTCTAGAAATGTGGTTTATTGATCCACGGAAGGGATCCCAGGGCTCGTATTCTGGAGGCACAGCAGGCGCAGCTTATCCTTCCCTTTTTCATCCCTGCTCGCCACAAGCATCAGGGTGCTGTTTCAACAGGAAAAAACCACTTTCTGAGGAGACCAAACAAGCCGTAAACTCAAAATCTGGGGTTAGTAAATAAGTTGTGACAAAAAAATCTGTTGCTTCCTGCCCTTCCTTTCCATGCATCTCTTGATGAGCTGCATTTGGCAGGTTAAAAAGCACCTGAAATCCTTTATTGGCTTGTTCTAAGGGGATATAAACCGTTTCTGGGAACCAATAGAAAGCAGGTTCCTAAAAGCCATGGTGACAGCTGCATACCAAAAGCAGACTAATAGCAGAGAGACAAAGGAATGGTAGAATAATCTGTAGTGAAATAAAGATTTTAATAGCAAAACCAAGTCTTCAGAGAGTGAACATGATCCAAAGCAAACCATACCTTTATATATGGGGATCTGGGA
>NW_020956081.1:291344-398549 GCF_003031625.1 Empidonax traillii
CCACGTGAGCAGGACTGGACAAGAAACAATCCAAAGGAGGGCGAGGAAGGTGGGGAAGGACCTTGATTTGAAGGTGTGTGAGGACACTGAGGGCACTTGGGGTGTTCAGCTGGAGAGGAGGAGACTGAGGGGAGAGCTTACTGCAGTGACAACTGCCTGGGCAGGGGCAGAGGAGGGGCAGGACTGAGCTCTGCTCTGGGGGGAGCAGGGACAGCCCCCAGGGAAGGGCTGGAGCTGTGTCAGGGCAGGCTCAGGGTGGATCTCAGCGAAAGGTTCTTCCCCCAGAGGGTGGTTGGCACTGAACAGGCTCCCCAGGGCAGTGGGCACAGCCCCAAGGCTGCCAGAGCTGCAGGAGCGTTTGGATGATCCTCTGGGGCACAGGGGGTGACTCTTGGGGATGGTTCTGTGCAGGGCTGAGGGTTGGACTCGATGATTCCTTTGGATCCCTCCCAACTCAGCATGTTCTGTGGGATCCCCCAGACCAGCTGTGATGGAAGGGTGACAGGTCCCTTTGTACCTGGCAGCAGGACCAAGAGCTGGAGAAAACCTTGAGGGCACGAGAGATATTCCACAGCATAATCCCAGGGCCCTCAGACCTTTCCCCATGTAACTTGTCCCTTCTCAATCTCATTTTCATGCCTGGACTTCACCAACTCCCCTCGAGGGTCGGGAGGGAGATCCAGAAGTGCTGCTGTGAGCGGCCAGCTGGGCTGAGCAATCCACACAGATGGATTTCCTGCTCCTGGCAGGTGGGAACTGGGAGAGGTGAGGGAGGCAACAGATGCTTTGGGGGCTGTTTCGTCCCCCTGTCCCCCGGAGCAGACACCTTCTTCCACACCCTTCATCCTGGAGCAGAGATTCCCTGGGGAAGGCACCTGATTTCACCATGGCAGGATTTCCTTCCTGGTGGCTTAATCAGATCTGTGCAAGTCCATGTGAACATTTGGCTTTCTGGATGCTTATCTGAAGGAAAATCAAATCCCACCTCATTGGAATTTCACTTTTTCAGTAGAAGGTTTTGATGTTCAGCTTCATTTCCATCAGCAACATGGTTTCCATGGGAAATTGTTCAGATGATCTTGGTAGAACCAACCCCCAAAATAATGTGGGGCATCAAATGTGGCTCAAATGTGGTAATTTCAGGTCATGAATTGAAAGAGTTGGAGAGATCCATCAAGCCACAGCTTCTTAGTGAAGAGCCCTTTGCTCTCCACACTTCAGGGTTTTATGGTTTCCATCTTTTACCATCAGGCCAGTCAAGATTAGCACCAGCAAATTGTCAATTTTGAATAAGGATGACACCAAATTTACTTTTCTCCTTGTTTTCCACAAGCTGGAAGTTCTCTTTCCACAGGTGTGCAAACGGCAGGGCCACAGAAATAGGAAACACAAGGAAAAAATACAAGGGGTACTTGAGTTTGAGCAACATCTTTTGGCTCCACAAATATTGTGCTCAAAAGTCAGGGAAACATGATGGGAAAGGAAATTTTGCACAGCTCTTAGGCTGGGCTTAACAGATTGTGTGAAAAGTAAAGTGGTACTGGGATAAAGCAGCATTTTTTTCGATCTGGAATCAATACTGGCAGGAAGTGGAAACATTTGCCATGAAGTGAGAAACAACACATGGTTATTTCATTATATTTACCTAATAAAGTCCCTCTCTTTCATGTAGGACTGGAGAAAGGGCTCACGTGGCATTTAATAAAAAGGGGGATGCTTGGAATTGCCTTGGCAGTTGCAGAGGGACAGATGAGCAATATTTCCTTCCATTTTCTCAGGGTGATACAGCCTGGATTTTAACACGTTGGAAATTCTGCTCCCCACGATGCCTCTCTTGGAAAGACAAACAAATAGTCTTGATTTTTTTGCTCTGCTTGGGGAGGGGGGGAGAATATTCCTGCTGTATCCACGTTGCAGATTCCAAAAGGGGGATGTGCTAAGAGATAACCACTCAGTCTGCCAGTCCCATCCTAGGAGTGAAACCCTTGGAGCAACAGGGGGAGAGCTGAACATCCCTGAGTGCTCCTCCCCTGCCCTGGGTGAGGAAGGGATGCGAAACGCTCGGAAAAGTCAGGCTGGCTCCCTTTGATTGCCACGTGTGTGGGATCTCACAGGAGGAGCGTGGGCAGCAGAGCGATGGAAAGAGCACTTCCACCTCCACAAAGGCATTTAAGGAGGAATCAGCCCCTCCCTGGAAGGCAGAGGACCCGCTGGGGAGGTGTTGGGGTTGTGTAATTGGGGTGGAGCCCGCGGTGCTGCCATGGCAGGGCGGGAGGAGGGGGGGGCTCGGGGCTGGGATCCTGATGGATCTGGTGGTGATCCCAAAGGGGTGACAGCATCCCAACCAGCTGGATTGTTGGACCTGGTGGTGCCAAGGCTGTGTGAGCAGGAGGGCTGTCAGGCAGAAGGGTTCAGGACCTGCCTCGGGGTTGGTCTCCAGGAACGTGTCTTTAATGGCACGCACGTGTTGCTCCAGCCCTCACAAAGCCTCTCCTTCCCCTCAGTGAGGCTGTCCATGTGCCAGTCATCCCAAGTATTTAGAATCCCAGAATCACTGAGGTTGGAAAAGCCCTCCAGGAACATCAATTCCCCCCTGTGCCCCATCTCCACCTTGCCCCCCAGCCCAGAGCACTGAGTGCCACATCCAGTCCTTCCTTGGACACCTCCAGGGCTGGGCACTCCAAACCTCCCTGGGCAGCCCCTGCCAAGGCCTGACCACCCTTTCCAGGAAGAAATTCCTCCTGATGTCCATCCTGCCCCTCCTCTGGCACAGCTTGAGGCCCCATCCCGAGATTTGTCAGGTTTGTCAGTGGGTAAAAGCCCTGCTGGGTCCTACACACCAGGAGGGCATTTCCCAGGGGTGGGGATTGGGGAATGGAGGGCAGGAGGAATCACAGAATCATGGACTGGTTTGCACTGAAAGAGACCTTTAAAGGTCACCTGGTTCCAATCCTCCTGCAATGGGCTTGGCTATCTTCCACCCAGGTTGTTCCAAGCCCTGTCCAACCTGGCCATGGACACTCCCAGGGATGGGGCAGCCACAGCTTCTCTGGGCAACCTGGGCCAGTGTTTCACCACTCTCCCTGTAAAAAAATTCTGCCTTATCTCTAATCTAAGTTGACTCTGTTTTAATTTAAAACCATCACCCCTTGTCCTGTTGCAGCAGCCCCTTCATGGCTCCCACAGACACTGCCCAGTGAAGTCCTTCTCTCCTAGTTTTCCAGGGAAACAGTGCCAATGCCTTAATTCTTGCTGCTCAGACCTGGTTTTTGACAGAAACATTTCAAACACTGCACCAGGAGAACCTTCTTCCCCCAGTTCTCACTTCCCACCCCACCCCCCCCATAGTGAATTATGACACCCCAGAGCAGCCCAGACCTTCTGGGGGTCCTGAGCATTCCCCACCCAGGTAAATCAGGCTCTGCTGGGGATGTCAGGAGATAAACCCAGACCTGCCCCATGTCAGGAAGCCACTTGTGCATATTCTTCATCATTTCCAGCCTCTGCCCATTACTTGAAAACCCCATCAGGGCGCTCCGGGAAGGGCAAGACAACTGCTGGAAAGAGGAGAAAACAACTTTCATTTTCTGGGCCAGCCTGCAGCTGTCAGCTGAACCTCCTCCTGATCCTGCCCTCTCCACAACAACAGCTGGGGCAGCCAAAAATGGGCTGCTGGGCAGGAACCACCCAGCTCCTGGAGGGATCGGTGACAGCCGACACCTCGCAGATGCCACTTCCGTGAAAAAAAATATGAAATGGGGAGAGAGAAAAAAAAACCAAAAAAACACCCCACAGATGGAAAAATTATTTGCCTGACGTTGGAAATTCTTTTTGTTACATGAACCCTGACATGTGTTGTGCTGTAAAAGGGAGGGTGAGAAGGGGCAGAGGGGGAAAGGGGGAAAGGAAAGGGAAATTGGAGGAAGGAAAAAGTCTCCGTGAATTTGATTTTCACCTGTTGCCTCAGGATGGGGGGGCTGGAAGGGAGATGGGGTGTCTGTGCTGGTGGTGGCAAGATGGGGCCAAGGTGATTCCAAGGGCCCTTTCCCTCAGAAATATTTCCAAGAAGGGTGGAGGTTTCTCACCAGTAAGTGGTTATTTGGTTGGTTGGTTTATGGAGTAATGAAACTGTGTCTTCTTCTCTAGAAAGCTCAGCAATGTAATTTGTGGGGATATCACTATGAGATGTGAAGATTTCAATATGATTTGTCAAGATATCAATACAATTTTTGGAGACATCACTATGATTTTTGAAGATATCAATATAATTCGTCAAGATACCAGCATAATTTACAAAGATATCACTGTGATTTTTGAAGATATGTAATTTGTGAAGGTGTCAATGCAATTTGTAAAGATATCGCTGTGATTTGTGAAGATTTCAATATGATTTGTCAAGATGCCAACGTAATTTGTGAAGGTATCACTGTGGTTTTTTTAGCATATCAATACAATTTGTGAAGATACCACTGTAATTTGTGAAGATATCACTATGATTTTTGAAGATACCAGTATAATTTGTGAAGATGCCAAGATCATTTGTGGGGTTACCAGTGTCATTGGTGCAGAGACCCCTGTGATTTGTGGAGATCTCCAAATGACTTGTCACCAGCCCGGAGGAAACGTTCCCAGCGAACGTTCCCAGCAGATGCTTTCCAGGTCCAAAGATCCTGCACACAACGGATTAGTTCCAGCACTGCAGCTGATTAATCACTGCCACCCCTCATTGCTGCAGCTCTTGTCAACATTTCTCTGCTTTGTCTGCTGCTTATTTCCAGCATAATCCACTTAATCAGAGCTGCTCCCTCCCCGCACACGGCTCATCCCTGGCGGCACTTCCACCCTGGAGATGCAGCCAGAGTCTCTCCCAACCTCCACCAGGGACAGCAGAAGGGGCCAAAAAGTGGGGACAGGACCCCTGGTGGGTCAGAGATGGGGGGGTGGTTGAGGAGAGCTGGAGCCAGAGCATTCCCAGGCAGAGCCTGCAGCTGAATGGGAGGGAGATACCGAGATAAATGGTCCCAGAGAGAGGGGGAAAGTCCTGGCACAGGAAAAGTGGGGATCCTCCATCCTCAGAGGTATCTGATGCTCGTCCAGGTGAAGCCCTGGACGATGGTACCTCATCCTCAGGCTGTAGCTGCTTTGGGCAGGGGCCTGGATTAGAGACCTGTGGGGTCTCTTCCCTGTATTACTGGGACACTGGGCTCTTCTGCCATTTCCCACAATATTCCAGAACTCTGAAAGTTTGAAAAACGTGTCTCCAAGCTGATCAGCCACCAGGATCAGGCTGACAGCCCTGTGACAGGGTAGCCTTCATTAACTCCTCTTTGTCCTCTCGTAACATCATTAGCCTGACACGAATTTCTCTCCAGATTTCGGTGTTTCCCGCTCGAAGTTTCTGCCTCGCAGACCTGGATTCGCTTCCCAGAGCCCGGCACTGCCCATCCATTCCACCTGCCCTAATTCCACTCCTTGATTGGAGCGTGGGAAGCCTCCCAGCCCCACATCCCCCTCCTTCCAAGCGCTGCAGGAGCTCAGCAGGGACGAGGAGAGGCAGAGGAGGAGGAGGAGGAGGCACAGAGGGAAACTTCGCCTTCCAACTTCAGCCTCCCCATTAGAAACATTTGCTGGTGGGAGAACGTTACTGGTGTGACAGGTCCTAAAATAATTGTGGAGGTGACATGAGTGAGCGACACTGATAATGAACACGAGTTGGTGGAGCTGTGGCATAATTTCCTGCACAGCTCTGTGGTCCCCAAGGAGGCTTTTACGCCCCCGCCGGGCCTAATTTAAGAGAAAGTTTGGGAGTTCGACTTCGCCCGGAATTCGAGCCTTGCTCCAACTTTTCCATTACTCTGATAAAAGATAAACATTAACTTTTGGTTGATTTGGGGCTGAGATTTCATTTCCAGTCTTTTTTTTTTTTTTTTTTCCTCCAGGGGACACAGAACTCGGTGGTGACAAACGGGACCGGCTCTGCTGGGGAGGGAACTTGTCGTGTCCTCACCCATGGAGGTGACCCCAGAGGAGGTCACCCCCTTTCTGGGGTATTTTCAGCATTGGAAGGGGCAAAAACGTCACTTCTGATGGGTCATTTTGCTTGTTTCTCTCAGCTAATTCTGATACAAAAATTAGGGGGTGGAATTCAGACTCAGAAAAGCTGATTAGGGCCACGGGGCCGGATGTGTTCGCAGCAGAGATGGAAACGTCACTGTACTCACCTGGGTTTTTTTTTTCAGCTTTGGAAGTTTAGATTTAATCACTGAAATGCTTTGGGAGGGCCAAATCCCTCTTGTTTTGGAGCAGAGGTGGATCCTCTCTCTGAATAATTGGAGAAGACCTTTGGGGTGTGATAGTTCTTTCTGGAGGCGGCACTTGGCATCGGACTGAGATGGTCGCAACCTCATCTGGTTTGGGAATCTCCCTGCTCTTGGGGCTGTGAGCCACTCAAGATTCGGGTTGCAGGGCCAAATTCCAACCTGGACACGAGGCAGCCACGCTGGAGCTGTTTGGGGAAAGCTCATGACACAAATGAGGATCTGCTGCTTTATCACACCCCCAGTGGAGATAAATTCAGACCCAGGTTCCTCTTACACAGGAAATATAAACCAAGGCCAGAGGGCTGTACCTGTTCCTCTTCCTTTTAGGTCTCTCACTGAACTTCCAGTCCTGCACTTGTGCCACCAGGACAAGGGTTCCCCCTGACACTTTGATAGAGGAATCAGCTGGATTTCGGGGTTTTCCATTATTTTTATGTCCAGACAAGCACATGCTCTTCCCCTTTGTGCTAGTCCCAGTGTCCTCCCTCCTGAGCAGCTTGCAGCAAACTAAGGTGAGGGAAAAGCTCTGGCAGCAGTTGGGATGGAGGATAAGGAAGCACCTGGAGGAGAGACACTGTCCAAGTCCTGCTGCAGGGCTTGGAGGAGAATATTTCCCCCGAGCTTTCCCCCATCCTTGAGATCCCCCTCGAGCACCAAGTCCATCCCACATGGTGGGATCTGCTCCCCTGCCACCCACCCCCCTCCCAAAAGGGAAATCACTGCCAGTCATCCCCTCTCCACGTCCAAAGTGTTTCCATCACTCCAATCAAATCCCTGCCAGATCCCAATCTCTGCTGTGATTCTCCCTATTCCAACCCCTCCCAGAGCATTAAAGCTTTCCAACATTATTTTTCCAGCTAATTTACAGTTTTCCTCTGAACTAATTGAACCACCCATTTTCTGACCCTCTCCTTTTCATCCAGGAATTAATTTTGTGGAGAGAGTGACAAGCTACCCCCTGTTTTTCCTTTCTGCATGTTTCCTCTGAAGCGTCATAATTAGTGATCAGCAGCTTTAACGCCTCCAGATTATTGCAAATGAGTGATGCCTCCTTAATGAATAACATATTAATCACGTTATCAACCTTTATTATTGCTAGACAAACTGCAGAGAGATGATTCCTCCACTTAGGAAGCTTTCAGCAGAAAGTCTGGACGGTTTGGAATGAGTTCCCTCCCGTTTTACACACATTCTTCCCTTTTACATCCCCGACACCCAATTTGGAGGTGGTGTTATCAGGAAAAATATCGCCACAGGCCACGCTGTTTTCTTCATTTATCACCTGGGGTGGTTGTCAGCGTTCAGCACAACTCCCAGATTCCTTGGGAGTCGTTGGTTTTGCTCTCTGCTTGTGATAATTGCAATTAATAACACTGATTGAGTGTTTTCTCGTCAGGGGTGAGTTCACACGGTCCTTCCCAGGCCCCAGGATTCCAGGTTTTTCGGTGCCCCTGGCAAATATTATGGATCTCTATTCCCCTCTAGTGGCTTATCCCCAAAAAAACCAGCTGGGAATCCGAACTGCTGCTTCCTCAGGGATCGGGGCTGGTTTTCCCTGAGCAGTTAAATCTCCAGGGGACATCCACAGGCGTGGGAGGCATTTCCAGCTGCCAGTTCAGTCAGGGTGGGAACAGGTATCATGTCATGCTGTCTTGGAAGACATTTGCCTGTCCCTCAGCACAGGATGAAATCAGGAGTCTTAGGGAGTCACAGAAGGAGAATTATTCCTGGGGAAGAGGAGCAGCTCGTGAGCATCAGCATCACCTGCTGGAAGCAGTTGTGGGGCAGTAACAGTGAGACCCCCAAACCTCGAAGTGGAAAAATGATGCTGAGGGGCTCCCAGAGAGCACTTTGCTGCAGGGAAACTGCTCTGGGGTTGATGTGGCTTTTAATCCTGCAGGAAAAGGTAGCTGAGCCCACCTCAGGGTCCCCTCAGGGAGCTGGGGACAGGGGACACCCCTGGGGGATGCAGCACTTGCTCTTGGGGGTGCTGGGCTGGGGGACACTCCAACTGGGCCAGTTTTGATGGGTTTGCCCTCTAAAACAGACCTGGAAAAAAGGGGGAGATGTTGAAAGGCAGCAGAGATGGGAGAGAGGGAATAACACAAAATCCTGACACCCGTGAAATGTGAATTATCTCTCTTGTTTAAGGTTCCGTGGCAATTCTGGGTGAGTGGCTCCAGAATTCCTCAAATCCCAGCGTTGGCTTTGACTCCACCAGCCAAAAGGAAAGCTCATGCCACCCTTTGCATGCAGGTTTGCAGGCAGATTTCCCCTTCCTCTGTGCTCCTGTGTGTCTGCCTGTGTCACCCTGAGCTGGGGCCACCTTGTCCTGGTGTCACCACGTGGTTTTTTCCTCGGGAAAGTGGGAATGTTGTCCCGTGTGGGGCTGGTGAAGTGCCCTGTGTCCCATCCACCTCAGCCCTGGGTCGTCAGCGACAACCAGGAGCCACCCAAGTCTGGCCCTTCAGGACTTTGGGATGTTTATTGAACATTTAAACCAGCAATCTGTGTTTAACCCTCCCTGCAAATCCCCCAGCTCATCGTGAAAACTTGGTCTTTAGAGTCAAAGGCAAGAAAAAAGAAATAAAATCTGCTGTCTGGGCTCCAGGGTCTGCACCCACTGAAGGTTTAATTAAAAAAATTAATAAACCATGGACTGAACAGCTGAATTTCACTTCCAAGCGTTTTCCTGAATTACAAGGGTGGCCTCTAGTGGTGTTGTCTGAGTCGTTATGAATAGCAAGTGCCCAGCCTTATTAGTGAGTAATAAAACATAATTAGAAGGCAATTAAGAACATGAAGAACTCCTTTGGGAACACAGCCCTCT
This sequence comes from Empidonax traillii, assembly GCF_003031625.1. Taxonomy (NCBI): domain Eukaryota; kingdom Metazoa; phylum Chordata; class Aves; order Passeriformes; family Tyrannidae; genus Empidonax; species Empidonax traillii. Next base: position 300,495 of record NW_020956081.1, read on the forward strand.
TTTCCCAGTAACTTTTCTGCTCCTTCCCGGTCCTGAGCTTTCCAAGCCAACCTTACACCAAAAATTATAGTTAAAATCAGGGAAGTTTTAAGTTGGTATCATTTGGGATATTTGCCAGACACTTGCCAACTATTATTAAATGGGAGATGAAGTTAACCCTGAATATTATTTTTTTTTTAATAAATGAAGACTTGGAATAAAGTTTTATTGAAAATACCTAGTTGTGGTTCCTCCTGTTACTCCATCATTTCTCCTGTTCCTCATCCCCACCATCCCTGCTTTTGGCTGGTCCCGCTGGAGACCCTTTCCTGCTATTAATGGGATGTGGCAAAGGAGGGGAAAAAACCTTGATATGGATCAGAGTGATCAGAGCATTTGGGGAAAAAAACCATCACCCAGTTAGAAATGATCATCCTGATTTTGGAAGAGAGCTTATTTCACTTTATTTCTTGGGAAGAGAAGCAGAATAAAGGATGGGCAAGGCTCCTCCTGCTCCTTAAAAATCCCCATTTTCCCAGATATTTAGATCTATTTTTCGTGTCTGAGCAGGGAGCAAATGGCCTGGTTGGGTCCCATCTCCAGGATTTCCAAGAGTTTCCATCTCAGCTCTTTAGGGAAGCTGGAAAATCAGCGTTTCCCAGATCAAATCTCCCCAGCCAAGCTCTGCTGTCACCTGAGCCCCACGGGAGGGAGGGACACTGAGCCCTTCATCCACAAGCAGGCTTTGATTTCCACCTGATAAGACAAACTCTGACTGCCTTGTTTGCCTCAAAGCATCGACAAACAAGCTTTGATAAGTGTCAACCATCTCAAAAGCTCTGCTGATCACTCCAGGTGATTATTTTGGTTATTCCTGTTTTATTTCCCCCCCCCCTTTTTTTTTTTTTTTTTTTGCTGCCAACTTCACCCCCTGCTTTGTGCCACTGCCTGGAAATTCTCTGTGTTGCTCTCCCAGGTTCAGCAAGAAGTGGAATGATAAATAAAGATGCAGACAGTGACATGGACTGCTGGGGAGATTTGGGAGGAGCAGGAAATCATTCACATTCTCTCCAAGAATGAAGGAGAAGGGCTGTGTGAGGCTGGGTGTCCTCTGGCAAGGGCTTGTCACAAAAACATCATTTATTTCTAGTGTGAGTCCTTCAGTCAAAGGGGGAAAGAAAGGTGCAAAGAGAAAGTTGCATAGCAATCTTTCTTCAGGTTTCTGCATTTATAGAAACGTTTAAATCTGCCTTTGGGGGCTGAAAATTGGCACTTTTTACCCTGACAAAGAATCTGCACAAAGAATGACCCAGTGGCTGGTTCTTCTCACTGCCCTCTTGTCATGGGGAAAAAATCTGCCAAAAAACAGGACAAAACCAACACAATTATCTGCAGGAGAATCCTAGGAACGATGGTGACAACCCTCCCTTAAATGGTGGGGGGAAGGGTGGGATTTCCCAGCCAAGCTCTGCCCTGGACCAGGATAGGGGAGGGATTTCCCCAAATCAAGCACAACAGACCCATTTTATAATCAGGTGCTGATTTGGGTTGGAAGGGACATTAAAGCTCATCCAGTGCCACCCCCTGCCATGGGCAGGGACACCTTCCACTAGCCCAGGTTGCTCCAACCTGGCCTGGGACACTTCCAGGGATCCAGGGGCAGCCACAGCTTCTCTGGGCAACCTGTGCCAGGGCCTGCCCACCCTCACTGTAAAATAACTTCATCCTCACATCTGATCTAAATCAACCCCTTTTTTTTAGGCCAAACCCATTCCATTCCCCCCCCCCCCCAGTGACTGTTATTTTTGGAGGGCAGGGAGAGGCAGGGTTGGTGCTGCAGGACAAGGTGCCCTTGGCTGGCTGTGCCCGGGCTCGGCTGCTCCCCATCACTGACTCGGAGCGGGCAAAGCTGTGCCCTGTCCCTGCTCCACCAGCCATGACCCTCCCTCCCTCCTCCTCGGGGTGCACAACGATCTTCCCCGCCCTTCCAACATTCACAAGCTGTTCCCACAGGAGAGGAGCTCGAGCTGTTCCAGTTGGTTCAGGAAAGCTGCCCGGGAAAAGCTGCTCTGGGAGCTCCAGAGCGGGCTCTGAGTCTCTGAATCCTCTTCCAGGGGATTCTCAGCCCTGTCAGCGATTCTAAATACCAAAAAAAAAAAATCACCCCAAAATATAGAAGCTGAAGGTCTTTTGGTTTGTGGATCAAAGGTGACAAGGTTTGTGTTGCAGTTGCCCGTCCTCGTTTCCCCTCGGTGAGATTATGCAAAATTAAACCACAATATGAGGCTGAGGGTCCAGGAGGCTGCGAGTGAAGGGGGGAATAAACCACCTTGTGATGCATTTGGAGCTGTGTGAGCTCAGTCCTGCCCTGGCTGTGTCCTCTGGAGGGACAATAAAGGAGGGGATGAGGGGATTTGGGAGGGAAACCTGCAGGGATCAGCCCGAGGCTCGTCCTGTGCTGCTGCCCGGACTGAGCATCTCAAAGTGCTCTTCCTAAAGGCAGCTTGCAGGAATTCAGGCTGATTCCAGGCTCTGGAAAACACAAATAGAGAGTCAGGATGAATTATTGCCTGGTGTTGTGTTGGGAATGGTGTGTGGGGGAAGATCTGGGCTCTGCATATTTAAGCACGGGGTGTTTTTTGTACCTGGGTGGGGTGGTAAGAACATGGTATTTACCATGGTATTTACCAGCCAGATATTTCCATCTGAAATGCAACTGCTGGTGCCCAAAATTCAGGGTGAGGCTCAGCTCAGATGAAAAAATGCCATGGTCTGAATAAAACATCACAAGCAGCAGCAGCAAACCCCATGTTCCCACCTGCCTGCTGGAGCCACCTGCTTGGTTTTGCCACAGATTTCGACCAGAAACTCCCTGGGAGAAGCCCCTGCCTTGGTTATGCCTTTATTTACCTGCTGCAAAGCATAGAAAATAAAGAGAGAGGAGCCAGGCAGCTTTTAGAGCTGAAAGGCAGAAGATCAAAGTTCAGTCCCCTGTTGGATGTCAAGCAAATAGTATCATCTGTCTTCCAGCTGATGGTAATTCTACCCCTGGAACTCCCAGGATAAAGGGGAATTCGTTAATATTCAGGACTGCAGGACGAAGCAGATACTTGGGGGACAAGGGAGGAAAACATCAGGGAAGCTGAGCAAGGTCTCCTCAGCCTGATCAGCAGCACAAATTCCCTCCTGCCTGTTGACCACCCCCAGCAGGATGGCCTCAGGGAATGCAGCATCCCTAGGGATGCCATGGGAACGTCCCTGGGTTAAGAGCTGAGGGGTAGAGCAATTCTTTGCCATCTTCCCAGTCCAAGCCCTTATTCCTGCCCACTGCAGCGTCCCCAGTGTCCTTCACTCCCCTCCTCACTCCCTTCCCAGCCCTGCTGCACCACCCTGGGAAAGGAAAACTTCCAGGAGACTCAGCTTTTCAAACCTCAACCTGGCAAGAGAGTCAGGAGCGAATTCCCTGCCTGGCTTTTAGAAGCAACTGCTGCAGCCAGGGGGTAATTTATTGCTAATTGTTTTTTTTAATTTCAAGCTGGGAGGGAAAATGCAGGCGATCCTGGCTGGGGGAGGGAAGGAAGGGCCATGCTGATGACAAGCACATGGACTGGATTGACTGGAGGCCAGAGCTGGGGTCAGCAAAGCTCAGCCCAGCTTTTAAATGCACAGTTGGCATTTTAGCATCGGAACAGAGAAGCAAAGAGGGGTTTCAGGTGAATAAATTCAGAATCAGGGAATCCTGGAATGGTTTGGGTTGAGAGGAAGCTTAAAGATCATCCAGTCCCAAACCCTGCCATGGGCAGGGACACATTCCACTAGCCCAGATTGCTCCAAGCCCCATCCAACCTGGCCTTGGACACTTCCAGGGATGGGGCATCCTATTTTCTGATTCATATTTATTGATGTGGACAGGCTGTGAGTGATCCCAACATCAGCCAGTGCAGGAATCAGGGCTCTGATTCAATGAGGTGGAACCTGAGCAAAGCCACCCCAAGCCTTCCCCCTGACTGGTGACACGGGGAGGGGGCAGTGGCTTCCCCTGCTGCATCCTCAGGTTTCAGTGAACATCTGCTGCTGGGATGGAGATATTCCACATGTGGGGGAAAAAAAAAAAAAAAAAAAAAAGAGAGAATTAAATAAACATGACAATTTGGGAATAAATTAAACCTAATCCAGGCTGCTGTGGGCTACGTTTGTCTGACACAGCATGAATAAGGATTTCAGGGCAAAACTCTGCCAAGGTGGTAAACACGCTGTTCCCTGGTGGATCCGGTTTCTTGGTAAGACCTGGGGTGGGGAGGGGTTGCTGAATGGAAAAAAAAACCCAGAATTGGGATGCTGTTAAATGGAAGGTACAAGGACTGTTGCTAGCACTGGAGCCTAAGGGATTCTGATGGCTTGATCCCTTAATTCCTGTGGAAATCCCAGCTAATGTGGCCAGCTTACCGCGCTGTCTTATCGTGGCCATGGATTTCCCGAAACATCCCAAACATTCCCTGAAACAACCAGGCTCTGGCAGCGAGGTTTGACTCCCAAACCCTTCAGTGGGGTTGTTGTGGGGCTTCCCCTTGGCTTTGGAAGCTGCTCTGGTGGGTGAGGAGCTCCGTGTGCTCCGTGTCCATCCAGCCCAGCTCCAGGTCCAGCCTTTGGGGAGGTCACAGAGCATAAAAGGCTGAAGACACAGCTCCTCCAGGAGGGAAGGGTGAATATAAACCACAAAATAACTGCTGATACCTCCAGGCAGAAGGAAACGAGCAGCAAAACCTGGCAGAGCAAAGGATTTTCTAACCAGTCACATCCTTTTTCCTTTTTGGAATATTTGGAGCCGTAACAGGCAGGGAATGTGGATTGTGATTTACTGCAAGAGCAATGATAAGTCCATAAATTACTTTCCAAAGGAGCACAGTTATCAGAGATGTGTTACTGAAGTTATTAAAGATCATGTGTTCTGATCAAGACTCAACATTATTTGGAAGTGTCTCTGAAGGGAATCAAACCTTGAGCCAGCAGATCTTATTTTCCTGCCTGAACTCAGGGCTCACAGTTTAATTCTCACCCAAATCCACTTCTGTTTTCGGCCCAACCTGTGGTTACCTGTTTTTGGCGTCTCTTCTGGGCACATTCCTTTGCTGCTGGATGATTCAGTCCTGAATCTCTTGCACATCCCGTGTTTTGCAGAGATCCAGGGGCCAATTATTTGGGTTTTTTATTGCTCAGTCCTTAGAACTGACACACTGTTTGTGGAACTGTTTCCTGGGCTCCCCTGGCACAGCTCTCCTTCACAAATCACAGGGAGGGGTTTTTTTGGATTATTTCTTTCCTATGAACCAATTTCCTGTGGAAGCTGTTCCCGTGGCTCAGCTCTGGGCTGTTTCCTCATGGCACTCTCTAAGCCAGATTTGGTTAATCATTGATTGAAATGAAGGGTCAGTTTATAGCAACTGTTCCCTTGGAATTGAGATTTCCACTCTCAGCAATCCCACCCCGATGCCAACCCCAGCAGGCCCCTGAATACCCAAGGGAAGTGCTGTGCAAGCAGAGTTCTCGTCCACTTCACCAAATTAATTTGGCCCAAAGGCTTTAATCCTGATTCCCATCCCAGCAGGATGGAGAGCGGACAGGTCCCCTTTCGTGCTTGACTCTCCACATGGCAACAGATGCTGTTTTGGGGAGTTTATCAACAAAAGAAAGAATTGCAAATCTCCCCCTCACTGTCTCCTTAATTCATGCATTAATGTTTTCTTATTCCTGCCTCTCCTCTGTGAATATTGTGACGGTGGGACAGACATTCCCAGGCAGAGGGGCTGCCCTGGCACACTCCAGTGCCAGCTCTCATTACAGCAGCTGACTCAAACACCAGAATGACCCAGTGGGTGACAGCCAGGTCTAATCCCCTGCCTTGGATTAGGAAAGAAGTGGGAATTTCTGCATCCCTGAGGAGTTCAGAGCTCAGGGCACGTGCAGCACAAGCTGCAAACACCCCCATCCCTCCTCAGAGCAGCCACACCGGGGAGTGTCCTACCCCAGCACGGGATTTTCCATGAACCTGATGCTAATCCAGGGATTCTCACGTAGCTGGGAGGTGCCAAAGCCCCAGAGCTCAGATTTCCACGCTGGGAGCTGCAGAGTTCAGTGAGCTTTTTTATCCCTCTGGGTTTCAGCCCTCGAGCTGAGGCTCTTTGTGAGCCAAGATGCTGCTTTGGACGAGGTGACCTGATGGAACTGCTGATTGTGTTTGGTCAAGACCACACTCTGGGTGTCAGTTTAATTGCAGTTTGATGGCTCTGCTTTGAAGAGCAGTAATCAGCCTGCAATGGATGTTGTGGTGCTGGCGAAGGGGAAAAGCTGCAAAGGATTTGAAATTCTGCTTCTTGCCCAAGAAAAGAGGGAGATCCTGACAGTCTGAGGCACCTGAGAGCTCTTTGACTTGCCTAAAGTCAGAGTTCCAAAGCATCAAGGCCAGGCTGGATGGGGCTTGGAGCAACCTGGGATAGTGGGAGGTGGAATGAGATGAGCTTTAAGGTCCCTTCCAAGCCAAACCATTCCAGGATTCCATAATTCCATAATCCCTGCGCCTCCTGTAAGGAAGAAATCAAATCCAGTGGAAGTGGAGGTCAAACTTTCAGTGACAAGGATTAGACTGCAGTGGAAGCTGCCTCATCAAAGCAGGGAGCATCTCCTTGGACTATTAAAACAAAACCAGGGTATTTTTTCAGGACTTAAGGAAGGTGCTTCCTAAACCACAATTCCCCTTTCTGAAGTGTCTGTTTAATAAGAAAGGGACCAAAAGTCTGCAATCTCTGTTTGGATGTTCAGGGTGGCCCAAATCAGTGCTGTCCTACCTGGGGAAAGACAACATCTGATCTGATGAATGAAAAGAGCTCTTGGACCCATCATTTAATCTCCATCACACCCAGCAGAAACAGAGAGGATCCACACCAAGCCAGTCCCTTTTTTACGAGGAACTTGCAGAAAAACAGATGCAAGAAAGGTTGGAAGAAGGATTGGATATCAGAAAACACACATCACTAAGTGAGCTGAAGTTTTCCTGCTCCTCACAGCCCAAATTGTCCAAATAAATGTCGATATGTGCTTGAATAAGTGCTGGGGGAAAACGTGGATCTCCCACAAATGATTCCCATGTAACCGCTCCAGGAGAGTAATCCTGGAGCAAGATCTGAGCATGGGGACCTCATGATCTCAGTCTAAGTGTGTGAGGAATGACTCAGGACGATGATTCGGGTTTAATGTATCACAGACCTGCTTCTGCCTGGCCAGACTTTATGTTCTCTCACTCTTGGGGCCCTCAGATTTTCTCTCCTGTCGGGGAGAATTTCTTCTTACATCTCCAGCTCCGACTGTTCCAATGGCATTTATTTTGCAAGGCCAAAGGAGGGCGGGGGGGGGGGACACGATTTAAAAGCTCGTTTTTAGGTCCTTAATTAAGGAGATTTCGGGAGGTTTTGGCACTGATTCTCAGGTCTGGATCTGTTAAGGTTTTAAAAGGATGTTCTAAATCAGGGGCTAATTTTCCCATCAAACACGTGAGTGGACAAGGAGCTGCTCCTGAATTTTATTCCAGGAGGCCCTGCCAAAGCCTGAGATCAAGAGGAGAGTTGTAAAACCAGGGTGTTTTTTATAGCTCAGTTTTACTTTTCCAAGCAAGACCTTAAATTTTTTTTTGAGTAGAATTGCACCTCCAGGTCTCCCATTTCGCTTTGCATACTCATAATTAACCACAAACCCTTCCCATTCACCTGCACCCATTCCCATAAAACTGGAAAACCATTAGAAGGTGACGTCATGCACTTGAGGACCCTCAGAATTAGGGCTGAAAACAGGGAAAAGAGGAGCAAATTTACCCTTTTGTAGAGATTTCTTTCAGATGATCCGTTTACAGCAGCAGAACATATGGACCGGCTCGATCCTAAAATAGATTCCAGCAGAATGTGAGATGGTGTCAGCTTGGCTATTCTCATGACAAACTTCTCTTAAAAAAACAACAATGATGGAGAAAGTTCAGCTCGTGGGTTAATCCCTTCACGGAACTGGCAGAGAAAATGCAGGCAAAGCTTTCCATCGGGGCACCACTGAAGGATTGAACTCTGAGGCAACAAATCCCGGGGCTGTAATTCCTCCAAGCTTTTGCAGGTACACACAGTGCCTTTGCTCCCTCTCTAGTTTCACCTTGTGTGCACAACTGGGAGATGGAAAAGCCAGGAAAAGCCAGTAAATATCCAGGGATCAGGGCTATTTTTGCTGCAAAGGTCTCCAGGACAAAGCAGAGCCCGTTGAAATATATATAAATATAAATATAAATATAAATATAAATATAAATATAAATATAAATATAAATATAAATATAAATATATTAAAATATATTATTTTATATATTATATATAAAATAATATATATATAATTTATATATATATAAAATTGTCGCTGCATTTAAAAAAAACCAATCCCTCAACATTGTGGAAATTCACTGCAGTTTTTTATGGTGCTTTATCAGTGAAGGCTGGTTGAATAATCTTGAATTCCAGCGAAATCCTCCAATTACAGCTTCAGTCCGAGCCTGAAACTGGTCAATAGCAGATAATCTCACGAGAGGATGGTACTGAAGACACTAAATTATTTAAATCACCCTTTGGTCAATGCAGAGGGAAAATAAATGAAGATGATTTGTTAAGATTACAACTGCAGCTGAGGGGTTTTTTTTGAAGTCCCTGGCAGGAATAAATAAGGTGTTGCTGTGCTTTGGGCCCATCTTGTCCTGCAGAGTTCTGGGGATTGGAAAAACGTGGGTTTCGAACCGGGCAGAAACTGCAGCTGGTTGGGGGGGATTGGTGTAGAAATGAGGCCAAAAGAGGCGACTTTGGGTCATTGAAGAGCTGCTGCAGCACCACGGAGAGCGACCGATGAGCTGCTGCTTCAGCTCGGGCACCAACCCACCTCTCCCAACTCCCGGGGAATCCCTTGGGTCGGGAATATTTAATCGATGAGCTGGCACACAACTAAATGAGATTATCAGTGAGATAATTATTATTATCATTTCTAATTATACTATAATTTATACCTATAATTTAGATATGATTTTTCTATATTATATATAATTTAATTATAATTTAATTATAACTTAGATTTTCCTCAGAAATTGTAAATAAATACATAAATAAATAAAAATTATGAATGTATTACATTTATATAATATGGAATCCTGTGGAGTTTGCCACGCTCCTCTGGCAGATCCAAGAATTTCCCCCGGTGGGAATGAGTTTGGGCTGAGTGTAAGAACGTTTTGCATCACTCAGGAGAACAAATAATGGTGTTCGTGCCTGGATTTGATGGAGGTCTCAGCCTGGCTGTGGCAGCAGAACCAGGCAGGTGGTTCCACACCCTGCAGCGGCAGCAGCAATCAGCCCATCCCAGCCTTTCCTGACAACACTGATTCTCACCAGCAAGCACCAGGTACAGTCCCTTTCACTGCTTCTTTTTTTTAAAGTAAAACTCTTGGAAACTTTTCTGTGACTCACTGGACGAAATCCCATCTGTATTCACGGAGCTCAGATGGTTTAAAAACCCCCACAAAGGGTTTTGTTCTTCTCTTCCTTCAGAAAACCCACTTTTATCCATGCAGAGCCTCCCCTCAGTCATTTCTTTTTGCACTAATTCTGGGCCTGTTTGGGCCTTCTCTCAGTCACTTATTTTTATTTTAATCCTGGGCCTCCTTTGTGACCCTCCCATCTGTCTCATGGCTTGGATTCTCCCCCGGCAACATTTTCCTTCCTGTGTTTTCCAGGCTGTTCCCTCCCTCCATCATTTCCATCTACACATTATATAATATTCCTACACTGAGAGAGAGGGGGATTTGGGTTGTTTTTTTTAGCAGCTTGGCACTGCTGACTTGTATGTTGGGGGTTTTCCTCAGTTAAGCACTTCCAAAGTCACAGCATTTTGTGGGAGAACAGAATTCCATTTGTCCCTTTGCCAGTGAGGACTAAAATAAGTTGATTTCCAAGGGAAGAGGTGCCCACAAATAGCTCAGCTGACAGGCAGCAATCTGATTTCCACCCCTGAGTCGAGGTTAGAGCCTAAGAAAGCCTTTCCTGGAAAGTGAACTGGGTAATATGGAAAGTTTTGCTCCACAGCTGAGGAACTGGGGCTGGAATTTGCTGAAATCCTACTGAACTCAAAAGTAAAATCTACTGTGGAGTGTTTTTTTTTTTTTTTCTTTTCCTATTTCTGGAAATGAGGGAGGGTTGGAGATGCTGGGTGTAAATGTAAGCCCTATCTGCACAATTCTCATTTATATTCCACTGATACTGCACCTGTTGGTCTTTAGATTTACTGTTGAACACCAGGAAAGAGAGCCTGTAAATCCTTTCTGAAGCTCTGTAGGCTCTGGGAGCAGGGAGTGAATGTGATGTTCCCTTCCCAGGGACTTCCCTTCCAGTCTCCCAGGATTTGTGTCCCCATCCAGAGGTGGGATCCAGACCACGACTTCATTTCTCTCCTGCCTCTGCCCCTCAACACCAACCACAAAGCACCTCTGAACTCAGCAGAGCTGTGAAACCAGATGACCAGCAGGGCAAGACACTTGAAATGGTGACATTAAAATCTTTTGCATCAATAATCAACCTTGTACAAGTTTAGGGAGGAGCTTCAGAGTCAAAATCCTTTAAAAAAAAAAACCCAAACAAAAGTCCTGTCCCAAAATATCTGGTGTTGGGTTCATTGTGTGAGGACACAGGAAATGATGGAACAGGGATATCACCACATGTAAGGAGGTGGAAGTGTTGGAAAAGACTGAGTGCTTGGGATTTTTAAATTTAGGTTGGACAAAATGCCTGTTAAAAAAATAGCCAAAGGGATATTTTTATTCTACTGATCATACTGGATGAATTAAATATTAACCATCAGAGCTGGAAGATCCACGGGGTATCAGCCTGTTCTCTGCAGCGTGGGGGCAGCTTGTGATTGTTTTCCTTTGTGTTTCACCTGCATCTGTGACCTGTGATCTTCACCCCACTTTTCACCCTAGAAGGATGGGAAAAAACCCCCCCCAAAATCTTGTGGGACTTTGGGGAAATCAGTTCACTTCCCCTGTGCTTTGTTTCCCATCTGTCAAAGGCAAGAAAACCTTTCCAAGCCCCAAGAGACGCGTGGAAATAACAGGATGCTCAGATCGTGAACATGGAAACTTCACCACAGCTCTTGCTTTCAACTTCAGATATTGAAGCAGGACAAGGACCAGCTCAGTGTAAAGCCTGGGGAAAAGAGGCAGGAATTCTGCTCATTCATGTCCTGACTTCCAAAAAGCAGCAGGAGATGGTTTTCCACAGGAGTTGCAGCTCCAAGTTTGCCCTGGTGGCATTTCTGAGGAACCAGGAACGTGGGCAAGTTCAAATTCACTGCAACACCTGATGGGCTGATCTGCCACAGGCTGCAAACACTGAGGTATTTAAAGAAAACGCTGTTTTTACAAGAAATTACTCCGTGTGAATCTCGCTGGGAAATCTGTCATCCTGGCCCTGCCATTTGTTCTGTGGAGGGAAGCAAAAAATAAATTAAAAAAAAAATAAAAAATCTGTGGCAAACTGCAGGCAGATAAGCAGGGGTAAATTTACCAACCTATGGCTCTGCAATCAAGTGCTATAATAAGAAGGGAACAAGGGCAGGCAAGAAGAAGATGAACTCCTTATGTAAGTTCTGAGTTTCTGTGGTCTCGTGTAGGAGGCCCCAGCCACCAATTAAACCTCTCTGACAACAAGTCCCACTTGCCAAGAGCGATTTTGCTTTTCTATTATGGGGAGAAGCTGCTTTGCTTCCCAAGTGCAGCAGCCAGGAGGGGGAAGATTGACTTGAAAAGGGTTGTAGATGAGACAGACCTGGGGCTGGATGGAAACACCTCCTGCAGCAGAGGCTGAATCAGCACCCAGAGCTGGGTTCAACCTCACCTGGAGCTCAGCAAAGACAGAGAAAGAGAGTTGGAAGTGGGGGAGGGAGGGCAGTTATTAAACTTTACACTGATGGGGTCATTTCCTCCCCTTCCCAGGCCCTGGGGGGATATCCTGGTTCCTCCACCCCCACCCAAAAATCCAGGGGGGAGGAAGCTGCTCCTGCCACCAGCTGTGGTTGTTTTTGATGGGAAGCTGAGGGCAAACCTTCTCAGGAGAAAAGGGGGCAGGTGAAAGAGGTTCTGAGCATCAAACCTGCACATTCCCACAGCTTCCAGCCCTCTCTTTCTGCCTTTCATCCCCTTTTCAGCTCTGCAGGGCAATGACTCCTGTCAAAGGGCTCCTGAGGCACCACAGTGGTTAAAATCAAGATTCAAAATACAGATTAAAAATGCATTTGATTGCCCAGGGAAGAGCCAGGAGGAGCAAAGTCTCCCAGCTCTTTGTTCCCTCAGTGTCAGGGCAATAAGAAGTGTTACATCACACCCAGGGGGGGATGAAGGCTGAGGATGTGGCTGCCTGAACTTGTCTATCGGTTCAGCCTGGATAACTGGGCTTAAATCATAGAATTGTGGAATTGTTTGGGTTGGGAAGGACCTTAAATTCAGCCAGCTCCACCCCTGCTCCACACCTTCCACTAGCCCAGGTTGCTCCAAAGTGGCCGTGGACACTTCCAGGGATGGGGCAGCCACAGCCAGGGCCTCAAAAAATCAGAGGTGTTCTGAAAATCAAGATTAAACCCTGCCCTCTTGGGCATTTTCAGCAGGAATAACCTCAGCTGATGCACTGCTGGGTGTGCTTAAAAGGGGAGTTTTGGGTACTTATGGGATGCATCACTCCAAAGGAATCTCCAGCCTAAGTCCTGGTTTGAAGGGTGACGTTAACAACACAAATATATCCAGCTCTACCCACTTTTATTTCCCAGTCCACCCAATGAGAGCATTTTTGATTCCCTGAAGCAGAAAACAGAGAGGTGAGAGCTGCAGGAACCAGGTTTGGTTGCCAGAATCAACGCAAAAACTCACCAGAAATCGATAGGGCTGTCCAATTTCCCACGAAGGTAAAGGTTTCTGACTGCACAGAAGCAAATAAAAACTAAATAAATCCTTTTTAAATGTTTCTTTGGGAAAGCATCATTTTGTGAAAATGCTCAAGTGAAACTTGCTGGTCACTGGAATAAAGCTTTTTTTTGGGGGATAAAGAGCTGGGTTTTGTTAACATGAGGAAAGATATCAGTTCTCCTTTTCAGTGTTGTTATCAGCTCACTGTAGATGCTTCACAGAACAGAGTGTGCCTGTAAAATGGGCATAAAGCTCCCTGGGGACTGGAATTAAATCAGTATTGATGGAGCATTTCAAAGGAGTGAATGGAAATATTTCAAGTACAAGGCACTGGAGCCGATAAAAACCCCTGTGCAATGTTTGCTCTTCATGCAAGACATGCAAAGTGCCAGAGAGAACCCAAAAAAGGTGCAGCCCACCCATTACCAAGCACTTACCAACAGCAGCAGCAAGTCTGCTAATGAGATGGGTTCACTTCAGTGCTGGAGTGAATTTGGCTGTTGGATTTAATAACAAGGTTATTTTGTTCCCCAAATTGGCACATGGAGGTTGTTTTTAATATTTCCTCTTTTTTTTCTTTTTTTTTCCTTTTTTTTTTTTTTTTTTTTTTTTTTTTTTTTTTTTTTTTTTTTTCTTTTTTTTTTTTTTTTTTTTGCATCTGCTTCTCATTAAGAGCGAAGCATTAAATTGAAGTGGATGTGTCTGCAGACTTAATTTCTGAACAGGACCAAAGGCTGGGGGTTATTTCCATCAGGAGGCAGCTGAAGTGCTGGCACAGCCATGGGAAGGAAGGCAGAAAACAGCCTCAGTCGTGTTATCCTGCAGATGGGAAAGGACTGCCACGGGCAGGGACACCTTCCACGAGTCCAACCTGGCCTTGAAAACTGGCAAGGAAATGGAAATGAAAAAAAAAAAATCCAAACTGTCTTTTGTCCTGGAAACAAAATAACGAGGAGAAATCTTTTCCTTCTCAGCTCATTTTGGGTTCTGTGCAAACACAGGCAGGGGGATAAAGCTGAGCCCTGGGCCAAGGGCTCCTTCCTGGGCTCAGCTGGTTGGGTTTGGGGCTGCCACCAGGTTGGATATTTTCAGTAACACCTGTCTGAAGGGCAAAAGTCATCTGGGCATCCAGTGGCCATGAGATATTTGGATAATGGGGTGTTGGGTGCAGGGGGTGCAGGAGCTCTCCCACTCTAGATCGTGGGATCACAGAATCCTGGAATGGTTTGGGTTGGAAGGGATTTTAAATATCATCTCATTCCACCCCCTGCTGCAAGGCCACAATCAGCTCACTCTCTAGGATGAACAATCCCAGCTCTCCCATCCTTTCAAGGGTTCCATCCCTCTACTCGTCCTGATGTGCTCCAAGAAAAGCAATTTCCTCTCCCAGCCAAGCTGCAACAGCCAAGCCAGGGTTCATCCAGGCAGGGGTGAGTGAATCCAGCTCCTTCTCCTCCAAGAAGGATTCCAAAACCAGAGCAGGCTGCCTGTGCCTCCCGTGGGAGTGACCCCAGGGCCGCTCAGCGATGACCGAGTGGGAAGATCTTCCCTCATTTTCTGCCGCCGGCAATTCAACAATTTGACAACAGATGGGCCTGTAATTACAGCCCATTTGAGAGCTTTTTAATGCACTGATTCGCAAGTGCATTGATTTTCCCTTCCTCCAGAAGGAGGAGAACAAAGAGAAGGGAAAACATCTCAGCCTCCCTGTGATTCCCACTGCCTGTGTTTTCCCGGCGTGTTCCACAGGCAGAGTGACAACAGTCGGCTCCAGCCAAACTGGGAATGTCACTGGATGGAGTCACTGTCTCCCAGGCAGAAGCATGTTTTCTGTGAGCTGAACACCAGCCAGTCATTTTTAAAAAAATATATAAAATAAAAGGAGAAATAAAAGTCCTTGCTGCATGTGGAGTTCCCGGGGAGAAGCAGAACCTGGAAGCTCATGGATCCCGTGGCCAGGGCTGGTGAGGAGCAGAGATGATGGATATCTGCAGGCAGCGGGGTCTGAGGCAGAAAACACATCCATTTATTTCTATGGTAACAGGAATAACTCAGGGCTACAGTGGAACCCAAATCTCAGCTGGATTTGAGAGCTCCTCCAAGTGAGGAGCAGCCACTCTCACCCAGCAAACTCCAGGACGTGATTTTAAAAACAACAACTCAGAGCTCTTACCCTCTACATCTCTCTTTTTTCTTTTTCTTTTTTTTTTTTTTCTCAGAG
Source organism: Empidonax traillii (assembly GCF_003031625.1). NCBI lineage: Eukaryota > Metazoa > Chordata > Aves > Passeriformes > Tyrannidae > Empidonax > Empidonax traillii. The sequence continues at coordinate 315,713 of NW_020956081.1, forward strand.
TGGAAAAGAGAAAGCAAACCTGTTTAAAATCCTGAGAGAAACCTTCAGGCAAAGGCTGGAGCTGAGTTTTGGGAGCCACAGCTTCGCTTGCTGTGCTGGAAGCTCTGTCTGCTGGGATGGGCACCTTCCCAAGGCCATCCATCCATCCTGTACTTTGGGAAGGCCCGTGGGAATGAACACAACTCCCTCTTTGTCAGTGCCTTGGACTCCCCATTTTTTAAAATTAAAGCTTCTCCTTCGCTGCTTGGGAAGATCTGGAAGCACCAAGGACTCCATTTCCAGCCTGGCAAAGTTCTGTGGATTTGCCTGGTTCCCAAGACTGATTTCTTTGGGTTTGACCTTATTCCTCTTGTGCTTGTGAGAAATTCTGGGTCTAATCCTTTGCACACCATCAGTTTTTGCAGCAATTACTCCAAACCAAACGTCCTCTGCTCCTTCTCACTTTCCCTGTTCTTCTGAGATTAAAAAGTATCTTGATTGTGCTACTCCAGCCCCTCTAATCAGAGGAAATCCAACTCAAGGACCTCGAATTTCAGCACTTCCCCCCAGTCCAAGCCAGGCTTGGCCCCAGATCTCTCTCACACTCCTAATTCCTCTCTCAGCAGCACTCAGTGCCTGTTCCTCGCTGCCAGGTTCACCAGGAGAGGCTGTTGACACAAGTTCCCCAGGAGTTCTAAATTCCTTCTAAAAATATTGGTCACAGCTCCTCCTTTCTGCTTCAGCTGCATTTTGACAAGGCAGGAGGAGCTTCCCAAGGATCCTGTTCCCCACAGCTCCCCGGGGAGCTCTCACTTCCCCCATGTCACACGTGCACTGGTTTAAACTGGGTGACCCCCATGAGTGTGTCAGCACTTGCATCACCATTCACCCTTCCTGCAGGAAAAGCTCCATTCAGGGGTCATGCTGGGACAGGGAATTTCTGTGTGTGACAAGGACTGGGGAGGCAAAGACATCTGTGCCCGAGTTAGGGCTGTTTCAGAGGGGGTTTCACAGGATGGGGCGGGTTGGAAGGGACTCTGGTGGGTCACTGGTCCCACCTCCCTGCTCCAGGATCATCCCAGAGCACATGGCATGGGATTGTGCTGCTCTTTGCCCCCTGCCAGGACACCAGTCACTAAAAGCACCGTGACAGGGAGTGCTCTCAGATTGCCTTTTTGTTCCCTTCAATCAGCCGTTGACTTGAGTGGGTAAAGAATCCAACAAGCCTTGAAAGCTCTGGAAAATCCTGCCTCTATCCCAGCACAGACCCTGGAAAAATTACTTTTTCCAAGCTGTTTACTTGGAAGCAAAAGTGCTGCTTCCTTCAGGGAACCTTAGGGACCACCATGTTTTCTCAGCAGCGTTTCGTGTCTCATAAATGCTAATAAAATGCTAATAAAGTATAGGAGGGCAACTCTTAAATTAACCCCCTTCTGATTCAAGCTGATATTCCCAGTGGGGTCGTTGCACTCCCATTTTGCTTGGCGTGTTTCCAAGGAAGGTGACCAAAATCTCCTCTTCCTTTTCTGTTTATCAGCCCAACTCTATTTTTATCGGATGACTCTCCCCATTGTCATGGCGAGAGAGAGGACCGGAGTCTTAGTTCAATTTAGCAATACATGACCATAAATACATCAGCAGATTGAATTACAGGCTGACATGCCAAAAGCAGCTTTTTTTTTTCTTTTTTTCTTGCCTTCACACGTCTGACTCAATCACAGGTCTCTAATTGAAAAGCCTCGGCGGTGGATGAAGTTCATATCCATTATTAGGAAGCACGATGCCCCGGGAATGCTGATGAGTGTCTGGCAGGGCTGGGGAGCCCTGAGCTCTGTAACCACCCAGCTCTGATCCCCCTCACGAGTGAGGGAGCTGAGCAGTGTAAGTGCCGCTGGTGCTGATGTTTACAGATGTAATAGCGGGGGAGGGGGAGGGAGGGTGCCGGCTGGAGGGGGGAGAGCTCTGCACGACTTTTATTCCACTTGTTGCCTTTCAAAATGCTCAAAATTCCAAATATTTCACCCTCTTCCTGCCCAGCAGGACCCCAGGGAGGTTAGAAGGGAGTAAATCCAGCACAGCCTGGATGAGAAGCCCTTATCTTTCCACTAGGCAGTAATTTTAGGGTCTGACTCGCAGCCAGCTGGAGTCAAACCTCCCCACACGGGATCGCAGCTCTCCATGGAGAGGCAGGATGCGAGGGCGACCCTGGCACTCCGTCTTCCCCTTCTGCTCCGGCACGGGAGCATCAAATAACCGTGCCGAAGATGTCAGATCCTCGTCGCTGCCCCCGGAGGAGCCCGCGGGCTCGCGTGCCGGGTTTTTTGGGGGAGCAGCAGCGAGTCCCGGCGCTCGGGGAGGGGGCTCGCCGAGGACCAGCCCGCGGGAGCCTTTAAAAGGACTTGTCGGGGCTGGAAGGAGCTCAGGCAGGGGAGGAAATGCGGGTCTGCCCCCTCGGCGGGCAGTGGGGGCTCCGGCCCCTCCCGGGAGCTGCGCGGACCCCGCACCGTGGAAGTTGGGGGGGCTGCGACCCCCGAGGTGCGGGGTCGGGGCAGAGCGGCGGGAGCGGCAGAGCCAGGTAAGGGCATCCCTGGGACTGGGGAGGGGGGCACGGATGTGGTGAAGGGGGCACAGGCACGCGGAGGTGGGCACGGACGCGCGGGGGGGATCCGCGGGCAGAGCATCCCGGCGGAGCGCTCCTGCCTCCCGCTCTCTCCCGCCCAAGTTCCCGGCCAAGGATTGGCCCCAGGGCCGCTGTTCCCCCGGCCGGGAGCCCCGTCCCTCCTCCCCGGGAACCCCGTCCCTCCTCCCCGGGGTGGGGGGAGCGGCCCCGTCCCCGCCCGCCGCCGCAGGGACGCGCGGGGAGCGCTCCCGGAGCGGGGCTCCAGCCACGGCTCTGCGGGGGGAGCCGGAGCATCCTGCTTCCAGAGGGGAGAGGAGCCCCTGCAGCTGCAGGTAACCACCCCCGGGGGACACGGGAAAGGCGAGCGGGGCTGGGGGAGCCGGCAGGGATCGATGGGGGGAGAGGAGGGAGGATGGCGTTGGGGCAGGCGAGGGGTGGCTTTTGGGGGCTCGCTGGGGGTGAATGAAGCACCGGAGCCATCGGGCCCGGGCTTGCCCTTCTGAGGGGGCTTTCCGTGCGGAGTGACCCCGTCCTGGCTGGGGGGATGGTGGGGGAGAGGGAGGTGACCCCGTCCTGGCTGGGGGGACGCCGGGGAGGGTCCCGCTGCCTTGCGGAGGACGCGGCTCTTGAAGCAGGACTGGCTTTGAAGCTCGAAAGGGATGAGAAAGGCACCTGCGGGAGGGATGTGCAGGCACAGATCGGTGCTGTCCGCCCTAAAAAAGGTGGAAAAACCCCTGGATGTGCCCGGCCAGCAGGGATGGGGCTCAGCCAGCCGCCGGGGGCCGGCGCAGGATGCTCCTCTCCGATCAAACACAAGAGGGAAATGCAGGGGGCTGGAATTGCTCCAGGGCGGTCAGGAGGGAGTGGATGTCAAGATCGAAGTGGAGCTTTCGGGGGTCAGCACTGCTCCGGGCTGGGAGCAGCTCCCCGTGTCCCTGTGCTGGCTCCCAAAATCCACAGATCCGGGCACAGCCCAGACCTCTGCGCTGAAGAGCAGGGAGAGAACACCCCGGGCTCGGGTGTTTTGGACTTGCAGGTTGTGTTGGGCTGAACTAGAGACTCGTTGTGGAGTTTTTGGAGGGGGAGGAGACGTGCAGGTCGCACCAGTCAGCCGGTTCTCAGTGTGCTTGGGATCAGTCTGGGAGTGCTGATGTGGGAAATGCCAGCTCCTGGGGACACTGGCACCGGGGCTAGGTGGATCTGCTCTGCTGGTGTGGGGGGTATCCAAACCAGAGACCCCACACCTCGGAAGTTCCTCCTCGGGGCTCCTCTCCTGGAGTTGCTCCACTTCTTACAGCAAGAGAAGCTGTTCCAGAGCTCCTTCCAGCCTGGGGCTCTCCTTGAGCCAAAGGGATCCGTGGCTGTTCCAGCTCTCCCTCAGCCTGGAAGCAGATACAGCCTGTAGCCAGTGCTCCTCAACTGCCCTGCCTTTGAACCTCTCATGTCCCTGAAAAACCAGCTGAGGCTTGGATTTGGAGGAGCTGGATTACAGAGGAGAGGGTGGGAAAGAAGCATTTTGGTACAAACCCCTGTTGATGGTGATGGAGCAGGGCTGGAGATGGATTTTGGAGCCTCATCCCAGCCCAGTGAGAGCACAAAGGGATGGGCTCCACACCTTCCTCTGCCTGAAGCTGCTGAAAAATCTGGGAGCAAACCCAGATTTACAAACCTGTGATTTACAGGACTGTCTGTGTGGCAGGACCAGCTCAGCCCAAGTGAGTAATCCCTGAGCAAAACAGAGCCCGGGGTGTGCTCGGGGAAAGAAAGTGTTCAGCAAATATTTGGCAGAAGCCAAAATTGTTTTAGGGGCTGTTTGTTTGCAGACTAAAAATGGGAGCAAGTTACCCAGTCATGGCTCTTCAGGGTTCTCTAGGAAACACTGGGCTGGGGTGAGCAGGGGGGTAACAAGGTGTTGTCAGCTCGAAAATGTGGTTTTTAAAGATTTTTTTCCAAGGGCTAGAAGTGGTAAGAAATTATTCAACTGTGCCTTCAGCTGATCAGTGCTTAGTACCAATCCAGTTAATCCAAACAGAGCAGCAATTTAGGGCGAGACAGTTGGTTTGTTGTGTGTTCTGTGGAGAAAAAAATCAATCCCTCTGGGGTTTTTTGTTTTGGTTTGGTTTGGTTTTTTTTTGGAGTGAGAAACACGCCCTGAGAAACACCAAATGGCAATTTTCACCGGGAGGAAAGTTCCCATCTGAACTGATTCACTCTGCTTTCCAATCCCAGGTGGTGGGAGAGGCCTGGGAGAGGGGAAAGCGAGATTGTTACCTGTGGAACAGTGAGATTCCTGTGCTTTTAGGGAGCTCCTGGTTTAGGCCCTGGACATGGTGATAATTGCCAGGACTCGAAGCAGGTGCCTTCAGACTCCTAAAATCAGGTTTCTTTCTGGGATGGGAAAACCTCACCAAGTTCTTCTGCCCCTACATAATTCTTGGATAGTTATCCAGCTGCTTTTTTTCCCATTGCTCCTAAAAATGCCTGTTTTCAAAGGCCTGTCTGTCTGGGTTACCATTTTGCCTGTAATCCCTCGTCCTCCTGCACCTGGAAGCAGCAATTTGCCATCCTGTTGTTGTAATTCCATTCACAGCAATTATGGCCGATGCTGCATAAGAGAGTTATGATTCCAGCAGTAAATAGGCAGAGAGATCAAATCTTGACTCATAAAATTAGGTTTCTTTCTGTAATTCCTGCTTGATCCCAGCTCCACTCTCATGCAATGCACTCCAGATGGGTTATTTTTGCTTTGTCGTTGTGACCACAGCCAGGGAGAATTTCAGCCTCCACTGCCTGGGCATTTTTAAGGTCTGCTCCTCCTTAGGCTGTGATGACCTTCAGTCACTGATGGGCTCTGTGCTGTTGGATCCTTGCTCTCTTGCCCAGCAAAATTACACTTATTCAGGATACCTGCTAGAGAAATTTTCACTAAATTCTGAGCAGAATGGGCTGTGCTATAACCCCGCTTTCATCCCTTCCCTCATTTTTTATGGCAGGGACATGGGCAGTCAGATCTGTTCAGCTGCTCTGGATGCTGATTTTTTTCAGGGTGCTGCCCTGCAAAAGGAGAACTTGGGATTATGTCATTGGTTACTCTGGCTCTGTGTCCTTATCTCCTTTCTGCTTTGTGTGTTTTAAGCAGAAAGCACATAATTTGTGGACTATTCCACGGGGGTGGCTTGGAGATCAAACACCAAAGGGAAAAAAAATCTGGCTGAGAACAAGTCCCCTGGAGGGGTGTGTTTTATTAATCCACTAATTAGGAACACCAAAACAAGGCTATCAGGCATCAGTCAGCATGTCTTAATTACATTTAGTCATCCTTTGGGGAGGTTTATGGTCATTAACTGCTGGAGTGACGATGTGAGCCCGAGTAGAATCGGGCAAGTTGTGAGATGGACAGTGAGAAAAATCCTCTGTGCTCACTCAAAACATAATCTGCAGCTGTCCAGGGTGGGTTTTTTTGTTGTTGCCACATCATAAAAAACCCCCAAAACACCAATGGCTACACAGGAGGGAGGTTTTCCATGGCTGAGTGGAGAAAACAAGGAGTGGAGACTCGAGATCCGGGCTCAGTTTTCGGGTCTGGGTGACTTTAAACCCACCACATCCTCACACAGGAATGTTCAGGGGATGGAAACTCCCTCCTGGTGCTGCCAACCTGCAGGCTGGCACCAGGTGAACACCTGAGATTTTGCATCAGAGCCTCAGCAAATGGATTTCCCCCCTCAGCAAATGTGATGTCCCATCCCTGGCAGCGTCCAAGGCCAGGTTGGAGCAACCTGGGACAGTGGAAGGTGTCCCTGCCCGTGGCAGGAGGTGGCACTGGATGTTCTTTAAGGTCCCTTCCAACCCAAACCACTCCTGGATTCTGTGATTCCCTTCTCAATGCCCTCAGTATGACAAGGAATACTGTGAAATTCATCACATTTTAATTCTGATTCAACAAACCCCCTGAGGGTAAAGGTTGATGTTCATAAACTGAGAGAGGAGCCCCAAAATACTGCAGTGACACTGACCCCTGGGGACAGCACAGCAGCAGGAGGAGATGCCACAGCTGCTGCTGGAGGAGGCTGGAAACACGTGGAAGACACACAAAGTCCTTGAAGGAAAACCTTTGGCTGCCTCAGGGATGCCAGGCATGGATGGCTGGAGGAATCTGAGGCCCTTTGTGTTTGCAGGTTTTCTTCAGGCTGAGAAGAAATTTGGGAGTGTCCAACTAAAGGAGCTCCTTGTCCTGCTCCTGCAAGGCCTGAACTCCAAAGGCAGTGGAAGGAGCACCAGGCTGGAACTTACTGTGTCATTCCCACAGTCCAAAGAGATGTGCTGGGGGAAAAAAAAAGGAGGTGACTTCAGAGGAGAGATGTCCTTCCTCGTTGTTGAGAGCATCAGGAGGAGCCACACATGACTGCACCTTCTGATCCCCCCCTGCTGAGCTCCAGCTCTCTTCACATCCTCTTGGTTTTGTAGTTCCAGCTCAAAAACTTGGGTTTTTGTTGGTTTTTTTCTTTTTTTTTGGCCCAGCCTGGTGATGCTGAGCTTGTCTGGGCTGCTGAGGACGAGCTGCTCTTCCAGTCTCAGCCCCAAGCTCAGTCCCGAAGCTGCAGTTTGAAATAAAAGGGTTTATAATCACCAGCAACCCCATCCCACCACCCTTTCCCTTTATATTCTGCCCCTCAAACATCCCAGCTGGGTCACACAGAAAGCAAATAGGATCTTCCCAAAGCCCCAGAGCCCAGGAGGAGTGTGGTGCTGCTGGGGCTTCTCCCAGACTCCCCCCCTCCCAAATAAACTGAGATTTAACATCACATTTTAAAAGTAGAGCCAGAACAGCATTTCAAACTCCTCTTCTTAGACAGAGCTGGGGTTTGAGTTTTTTTTGTCTGAGCACTAATCCAGTCCTATTTAATTTATAAGGAGCATGGTCTGGCTGAGCTCTCCCTGCAGGGATTGCAGGGATGCTCCCACCGTGCCCATGGCTGCAGCACCCGAGCCCAAACACACAAATCAACTATTCAGAACTTGCAGATCATCTCCACCTCCAAGCCAGCATCTGTAAGAACGTTGTAGGTGGCTCATGTATTTCTTTTATGGCCAAAATTAGGGGGGGAAAAAAAAAAACCAAAAAAAACAACAAATTCAACTTCTCCCACGACTGCCCTAAAGCAAACCCTGAAAAAAAAACAACCCTCCCTACTATTTACATCTTAAAATGGTCCTTTTCACCTCTGGCTTAGCCTGTCCTGCTTGGATTTGGTGGTTGGGGGTGAATAAGAAGATGTGGAGCTCTTCCTCCCATCCCGGCCCCCCTGGATTCCCGGTTTCCCTGGTGCATCTCCTCCCGGCCGTGGAGTGACATGTGAGACACCTACTCCCCATCTGCACACTCCCAAATCCGAGCAGCAGGTCTGTGCTTACCACTGGGAGCTGGAGGGAACTTCTCCTCTTCCCCCACTGCAGCTTTTCTCACCCGAGGAGAAAGCCCAGCAACAGCCGTGGAGGTGTTTTGGATCCCTCCTGCAGACGAGAAGTTTCTCGTGCTGCAGTGATGCACAATTTGCTTGGGTTTGGAAGGCCTGGATGCAGCGTGGGCTGGTGGAGGGGGGTGGTTTGGAATCCAGATTCCTGCCCCCAGATTGTGATGGAGATCTGACCATCAGCTGATGTGGCCGAGCACAACCTGCTTGAGCACCTTCACCAAGGTTTGTTGTGAGACTTGGGGGAGAGAAACCTTGCGTGTTTTAAATCTGCAAGTTTTTTTTAGAGCAAATGTTTTCAAGTTTCTCTGGAGGAACGCTTCACAAACACCTACTTGGACAAAAAGAGGAAAAAATATTCCTGTGATTCAAGAAACAGGGCGTTGGAAATTGTCAGCCTCTTCCAGAGTGTCTATTAAAACTTCTCCTCTCACCCCATCTGCTCAGCTGTGTCCTGCAGTGCCCACTGCAGCCTGGATTTCTTGTGGAATAAAGGTGTTTCTCGGACACAAAGCACAGGTGAGAGGAGAGGGATTGGAAACACTAAGAGAAGAACAGTCTGGAGAGATGGAAAAGAAGGAGGTTGTTCCTCTCCACGGCAGCCTGTCCGTGTATCCTGATCTCAGACACCACTCCTTCCCATCTTGGAGCTCACTGACTTTCCCCCTGGGGTGTTGTCGTTGTCATGGAGGGTTTAGTTCCTCACCTCCCCACTGCTGGTGCTCCCTGGGGAGCACCAACCTCTCAGCACCAACCCAGGGCTCTGCTCCCAGCCTGACCCCTGCGTGCTCTTCAGAGTCCTTCGGAATTCTACTCGAACCATTTCTCTGTCAGTTTTTAGACAGAAAATCAAGGGTAAAGGTGGCCTTGTGGACTTCACAGAATCTCAGAAAGGTTTTGGGGGGAAGGGACTTTAAAGATCATCCAGTGCCACCCCCTGCCCCATGGGCAGGGACACCTTCCACTAGTCCAGGTTGCTCCAACCTGGCCTTGGACACTTCCAGGGATGGGGCAGCCACAGCTTCTCTGGGCAACCTGTGCCAGGGCCTCCCCACCCTCAAAGCCAAGAATTCCTTCCCCATATCTAATCTAAACCTCTCCCCTTTCAGTTTAAAGCCATTATTCCTTGTCCTTTAGCATGGACAGCCCTGAGCCTGGAGAGGAAATTCAGTGACGTGTAAAACTTAACGTGCTGCGAATTCACTCCTTCTCTCTTTCTCTTCCTCTTGAAAATCTTCTTTCCAGGAACAAGATGCCCCTGAAGCTTAACCTCCTTTAACCTTAAAAGTAAAAAAAACCGAGGACCAGAAGTTATGGATCCTTTGTACTTTTCCAACACCTTCGGCGTGGAGGGCGGGCCCAGCGCCGGGAACTCCTCCCTGCTGGCGAACCTGACGGAGAACGGGACGCTCCCGGAGCAGCCCTCCTTCAAGTACATCCACAAGGTGCTCATTCCCATCTGCTACCTGCTGGTGTGCGCCGTGGGGCTCAGCGGGAACACGCTGGTCATTTACGTGGTGCTGCGCCACGCCAAGATGAAAACGGTCACCAACATCTACATCCTCAACCTGGCCGTGGCCGACGTGCTCTTCATGCTGGGCCTGCCCTTCCTGGCCACCCAAAACGCCATCTCCTACTGGCCGTTCGGCTCCTTCCTGTGCAGGCTGGTCATGACCGTGGACGGCATCAACCAGTTCACGAGCATCTTCTGCCTGACGGTGATGAGCATGGACCGGTACCTGGCCGTGGTTCACCCCATCAAATCCACCAAGTGGAGGCGGCCCAGGGTGGCCAAGCTCATCAGTGTGACTGTGTGGACATTCTCCTTCCTGGTGGTGCTTCCAGTCATCATCTTCTCGGACGTGCAGGAGGACTTCCAGACCTGCAACATGAACTGGCCGGAGCCCGTGAGCATCTGGTCGGCGGCTTTCATCATCTACACCTCGGTCCTGGGCTTCTTCGGGCCCCTCCTGGTGATCTGCCTGTGCTATCTGCTGATTGTCATTAAGGTCAAGTCGTCGGGGATCCGGGTGGGGTCCACGAGGCGCAGGAGGTCGGAGAGGAAGGTGACCAGGATGGTGGTGATCATCGTGGTGGTCTTCGTGCTCTGCTGGCTCCCGTTTTACACCATGAACATCGTCAACTTGATATTCATCCTGCCGGCAGACCCCGTGCTGGTGGGCTTGTACTTCTTCATGGTGGTCCTGTCCTATGCAAACAGCTGTGCCAACCCCATCCTTTACGGCTTCCTCTCCGACAACTTCAAGCAGAGCTTTCAGAAGGTCCTTTGCCTCCAGAAGGGCAACGGCGTGGAGGACGGGGAGCCCGTGGAACACAGGCAGGAGAACAGCAGCCGCCTGCAGGAGTCCATGCTGACCCAGAGGAACGTGGAATTCAACGGCCACATGCAGACCAGCAAGGTCTGAGGGCAGGGGCTGGCGCTGCAAAGGGCTGGTAGAGCTGGAGAACTTCGTGGGGGGGCTCAAGGAGAGATGGATTCGTGGCAAAGGTAAAACTGTGGAGACCCACGGGCTGAAACAAATGTACATTAGAAGTGGCCTCACTCCCCTCCCTCCCCCAGCTCCGAGTGGCAGGGGCTGCACTGGGCTCTGGCCGAGCTCTCGTGGTGACCTGGGTCACGTGGGGACCCTTTTGGGGTCCTCTGGAGAACTGATTTCCAGGCTTTGTACTGCCCTGTAGATGCAAAACCCCCCGAGAGCAGTTTTTGCTACCTTATGGCTGCTTTGCACTGCTGGGAGCAGCTCAGAGCAGAAAACAGCTCAGACAGTGTCTCTGGAATCCTTCAGGGGGATCTCTTACGAGAAAAATTGCTGTTCCTTCAGAGTTTCACCCACAAAAGGCCCCAGCACTGACCACGAGCCGTGGCTGGGACGTGCTGGGTGGTCCTGCTGCGTTGGTTCACTGTCATGAACCCATCCGAGAGATTCATGGTGCCCAGGAATCCTCCAAACACAGCAAGGATGAGGAAAAAAGGAAACCACGATTAGGAAGACCTTTCTGGAAGGATTCAGTGTATTCATGATGTCTTCACACTCCAACCCAAAGGGCACACATGGAAAACGTGATGTAGCCACTCTGTTGTTCTGTAAGTGCTGATCATTGTGAAGTCCTGGGCAGCTGTTGTGTGTATTTATTGGTTCTGAATGTCAGTCTGGACGTGAGTATAAACTGTGTTTTCAGAAATTAAAACAAGTTCAACCCCCTCCTGACTGTGGTTGAGTTGTCGGGGTGGGGTTGGCTCGAAGGTTTTGGTCTCAGAGGGCTTTGCCAGCCCTTAATGACTCAGGGGTTCTATTCCTGCCACACTCACACTCCCCAAACACGAGAACTCACCTGATACAACGAGGCACAACTGCAGGACGTGCCCAGAGCCTGGCCCTGGATCACTGGTAGCTACTCTTGGTTTACTCAGAGGTGTGGGCTGTGCCCACCTTCCCTACACCTGCCCTACACCAGGGCTGCTCACTCCAAATCCCACCACAGCCAGGTCTACTCTGATTAATTAAGTCACACACTATCTATTATTTCTGGAATTATCAGCCTGTTCCAGGCATTAATCAACTCCTTATCAGTCCTTGGGACACATGGAGTAATTACTGCAGGCCTTGATGTCCTCCCTGCCTGCAGTGGATTTGCCACAAGTTCTTCTCCACTGACAGGATTAGAAAAATCCATTTTAGCTCCCAGCTCGTTTGGGAAGTGGCAGTAATTGATAATTAATGCTCCCACGGAGGGGGATGCCCCATGGATGCAGCGCTGGGGACTTGCTCTGCAGAGCACAGGGATGGAGGATTCAAGTTGCTGAGTAAATCTGTGGCATTGACCACCACCAACCTGATCCTCTGCAGCAGCTGAGCTCTTTTAAACTGAAAAAGGAGAGATTTAGATGGGATATTAGGAAAGAATCCTTCCCTGTTTCAGTGGCACAGGTTGCCCAGAGAAGCTGTGGAAGGGCCATCCTTTGCCAATCCCCTGGGTTTGGATGCTCTGGCCACCAGAAAGACCCAAGGGAAGCTGAAAAGCACAACCCACCTGCTGATCAACCCAGGGATCCTCCTTGCCTTGATTTCAAAGCTTGAGGAAGCACTGAGGATGAACTCCTTGCAAGCAAGGACGGTACCAGGAGGCAGAAAACTCGGAAGCCTCTGAATTCCTTTCCAATTCCTCTCTTGATTTACAGCACGACTTGGCTTCTATTAATTTTCCATCAACCCCCAAAGAAACCACTTTAGGAGGGTGTGCAAAGCATACCCGTGGGACTGAAAAGAGCTTTCCATTAGGCTAATGACTGATTTGTTTTCTAATTTCCAAAAGAATCACCACTAATTTTATTTCCTCAGCGTTCAGCAGCGCTCACGCCCCGGGGAACGGATAAATGCACGTTGCAGAAGGGATTCTTGTTTTTTGCAAACACATTTCACTTAATGACATCCATGCCCACACAAAAAAAAAAAAAACAGGGGGAACTGAAGGGGAAGGGCTGACTCCAAGCAGTGGTTTTGGTGCCGACTTTGTGGCCTCGCAGATCTTGGTTCAGCTCCCAACTTTAACCTTGCAAGTTTGGTGTGAGGTGGGCTCTGATTCCCTCGGTTTTCCAGCTCTGAAACCAGCCCAGTGCTTTTTTTCCCACACCTGCATGGCAGAGAGATTTGGAAGTGCCAGCACAAAGGGCATGTTCAGTGCCAGCACTGCGGTTTTATTAAGATCTCACAGGAAATCTCACTTTTTATGACGAGGAGAGGTCCTGGTGCATCAGTTTGGTGTCTCTTTGACACAAGTGTCCTTTTTCTAATCCAGGCTGGGGGTTTTGCTGGAAAACACAGCGCTAGATGGACAATCAGGTGGCTCTTGTTGTCGATGAACCTCCAAAAAATGGGCAGTTTGGCATTACCTTCTCCAAGAGGGACGACTTGGGAGGGAAATTGGGGTTCAGTGGGGCCCTCCTGGGGCAAAGAGGATGAACTGATCCCTCAGAGTGGGTCTTGTTGGAGTGTCCAACCTGTTCCCCTCCTCCCCACCACCCATCAGGGCACGGCCAGGATGGTGATGCTGAGCCTGGGGAAGGGCTCAGTGTCCCCAAGAGCCCCCTGTGTGACACTCAACAGCCACAGCAGGGGTGAGGGGGGTGGTAAATGAGCCAGACAACCTCTGCCAGGGCCCAGGGCTTCTGTGTGTGTGTGTGTGGTGCAGGCTGGAAACAATGTCCTCAATTTATGGCCAAAGTGCAGATGATTCGAGCACAGTGGCAGAAGGGGAGGATGAAATCTGGGTAAAAACCTTGGGAAATTGCTCCCTGAAGCACAGGAAGAAGCATCTCGTTATTCAGCATCAGGCAGGCTGTTTGACATCCCGAGTGCTGAAACAGGAACAAAACCCAGGCTGGCAGAGCCTGTCTGAGTCCTTGAGCAGCCAGACCTGCCCTTGATGTCTGCTCTGTGTTATCTGCTGGGGTCCCTGCTCAATCACACTCAGCCCTGGTTGTAATTTCCCTCCCTATCTCTGATCCTTGGGCACATTTCCTGCCCTGGGAGCAGCCCTGTGTGAGCAGGAGGAGCTGCTCTTCCCTCAGGATCTCACTCTGCCCTGCTCAAAACCTCGTCTGAGTTTCAACGAAAATGAACAAAATTAGTCCTTCTTTTCCTCCTCCCTGCAAACCGCCCTCAAAATCAGGCACTTCTGGCTTTTTAAGAGGTTTTTCAGCCCAAGCCAGCTCAGGTTTTACCTTTCCCTGGCCTTTGTGGAGATTTGCTGCCAGTCCAGAGCGGGAGAATTCCAACCGGAGACCTGCAGTGGGGGAGTTACCAACGTGCCCCTGGCAGGTTGAGCTGGTGGCTGATGGCAAACAGCCCTTTCCACGGGATTTCCACGGCCAGTGGAATGATTCTGCCAGGGCTTTATACCCAACCAGGCCTTATCTGGGGAGTATTGACTGATTTTGTTCTCTGCCAGCTGGGGGTTGGGCAAATAAGTGACTGACTGTGCTGTGAAAACACAGCAGGGAGGGATTGGAGAGTGCTGGGAGAAATGTGTTATTTCTGTTGCTAAAATGACAGAAAAAGGCAGAGAAATGTTTTTGCCAAGTCCTCTATCTATACATTAATAAATTAGGCCTGGTTTAATTTGCATTAGGGGAGGTTAAACAGACTGAGCAGAGGACACAGCAGGTTTTTTTTAAGCTGGACTGACTCATCCTCCTCTCAAACTAAAATACAGGGATGCTCCTTATCACAGGAGGCCAAAACAACCTTTCCCTCTTTCCCAGTTTCCTGCCAGGTGAAGGCTCAGGAGGGCTTTGATCCAGTGCAGCCATTTGGCCACGGGAATCAAGATCCCTCCTGGAATTCAGGGGTGGGAAACGACTGGAAAGCTGAAGCCTGGGGTGCTCAGGTGAGCCAAGAGCCAGGCTTGGGACTACCCACTCAGGCAGGCTGGCAAAGGCTGGGGTTGGGAACAGGGATATGTCATTTATTCCTCTTTTTCCCTGCAATGGCAGAACGAAGCAGAACACATTTCTTTCCTCGGCCACCAGTTCGCAGTTGAGCCTCAACCTTTCAATTTATCAGTCAATAAACCAGAGCTCTCACAGCTCCTGTGGTTGCACAGTGATGGTGATGGATGGATGGACGCTCTCCCCCCACTCCTGTTGTGGGGTTTTTGTTTGCTTTTTAACTCCTTTCTGAATATTTTCTTGATTTCTCTCCCTTTTGATCACACACCAGGGTCTAGCTGGACCATCAAAGGTGGTGCAGTCAGTGCATGGCTAATCAAGCCCTGGCCTCAGGTTATATCCATGCAAATCCAGAGCAGCAGGAAAACCACCTGGGACTCACCAGAAAGGATAATTTGGCCCTGAGGACAACAAAGGGGAGTCAGTCACAGGAATTTCAGCGGGGTTTTGGGTTTGTGACAGGGAGGACTCTTGGCTGGCATTGACTTGGGTGCCAGATCCATCAGGAGGAGTAAAAACCCGAGAGGGAAGCAGGGATTGTGTTTCCCTCTGCCCTTGTGGGTGCCCAGATGTTGGTTCAGGGTACCTGACCCTTGTGGGCTTCCTAGTCCTGCCCTCCTTCCTCCCAGCAACCAGGGAAGCATCAGAACCCAAACTGTCAGCCCCAAATCACAGAAGTTTGTGATGGTTTGGGTTGGAAGGGATCTTAAAGATCCTCCAGTTCCAACCAAAATGTGGAGGTTTATTCCCAACCTGCCCCTGCCTGGGTTGTGAGTGTGCAAAGCTGCTGTGAAAACAGGGAATAATTATAAAAACATTGCTTTTTGCCCCTTTTAATGTTTGTCTTCTGCTAGAAAAGGGAAATACAGGCAGGTTCCTTCCAGCACAGCAACCCACTGGATACCATCCACTACTCCAGGAGGGAAACTCAGCCTTGCATCATCCTGAGGGTGGAAACTGCCCCTCTTTCATTCACTCCCAGCCCTGTTTCCTCTGGTCCCAAACCAACATTAATCTTAATGAATGTCTCAGCTAACGAGGCTCTAAGAGTTTATTAAACAGGCTTTTGTGTTCTCTAATTGAAAATCTCAGTGCAGAGATCTCGGTGCTGCTCCTGGCCGAGTGGCTGCGGGAGGCTGAGAGGCTGGGACAGGGCACAGTGACCCCCTTGGAGGGCCACTGCTCTGCTCCCCAGCTGCTGCTCTGGCAGGAGAGCTGGCAACTTGGTCCCCAATACAGTGGTTGTCTTGGGAGGGCAGTGGGATGTGAAATGTGGGATGTGGAAAGGCCCGGTGCCCACGTGGGAGGGCTGAATGTGCCTGAAACACGAGGGCAGGACTGTCAGGGACCGTGTGGGGGGATGAATCATGGAATAGAAGGTGGGTTGGGTTGGGAGGGACCTTAAAGCTCATCCAGTGCCACCCCCTGTCATGGGTAGAGACACCTTCCACCAGCCCAGGTTGCTCCAAGTCTGGTCTCGAACACTCCCAGGGATCCAGGGGCAGCCACAGCTTCTCTGGGCAACCTGTTCTGTTCTCATCCTTGGATCTATCTTCATCTTAACCCTACTGCATCTCTGCTGCCCCTTGGAGTGATCCTGGATCCTTCTGGAGTGGGCCTGCCCTGGGAGCTTTGCCACATCCCCACCTGCCGCGGGAGTCACAGCAGGTACCCCCGGAATCTGCAGAGAAGGTCGGATCACTCCATGTCCTGCTTTTGGCCAACCCCACCTCTTCTCCCACTCCCCCTGGGTCAGGACTGGGATCAGAGCAGCCAGGAAATGGATGTTCCAGCGGGCACATCCAGCATTTCCGCTGCTGCTGCTGATGCTGCTGCTGATGCATTTAACGAGCGGATTTAGGGAGGCTTTCAACGTTCTAACTGCCAGAGAAAACAGGCAAATGACCTTTCCAGCAAACAGCTCTCGGAGGAATTTGGTGCCAGCACAAATGCCTGACCCCAGCTCTAGCTGGAGGAGCTCTTGGCTTGTTTAGCTCTACTCCTCCTGGGATCCCTGGATCCTGCTGACCACCACCCTGGCTCTTCTCTCATCCCCCCCAAAAAAAGACTCTGCTCAGGCTTGAGCTGAGCCTTCCAAAGCTCGGCTTTGCTCTTTCCCCAAAGCTTTCCTGCTGTTCTGGGGGAGCCAAGGGTTTCCCCAGCAGCTTGGCAGTGGATTCCCGAGGAGCCAGGCGAGCTGACAGCACCTCCCAACACATCCCATCAAAACATGTCATCCTTTGACAAAAGCCTGACAAATCCCCCAGGAAAATCTGTCCTCCCAGCCAGCCATTCCCAGCGAGCAGCAGACAGGAGTGACACTCCCCAACACTGGTGTGGGGTGGGGTTTTTTTTCTTTTTTTTTTTTTTTTCTTTTACACATTTCAAACCCAGTCACTGAAACCCCAGGGATTGAGTGACACTTTTAATACCTCGACAGACAATTCCTCCCGTTAAAAAATCTCCCTCTTCAGCTCGTTCTCGGCCAAGCTTTTGATTCATGAGAGGATTACAAATGTTGCCTCTGTGGCTGCCCTGCTGAAAACAAAACCCCCACGTGAATGAAGGTCAAGGAATCCCTGCCCTGTGCCCACCTGAGCTTCACAGGGCTGAAAATTGTGTTTGATTATTGCAATTTCTGTTTGAGTCCCCAGCTATGAATATTCATTGAGGTCCGTGAAAACCTCTCAGTAAAAGGATTTTCAGCTGCTGGAGACCAAAGGGCTTTGCTGAAGTGCTCGTGTGTAGAAGCCAAACAAGCCAGTGCTGGGACACAGGAGCAGCTTTTGAAGGGATTCATGTTTTTATTCCAGGAAAAACGGGGATAACTGTGGGGGAAAGTCACAAGTTCAGTTTATACAGGTGGCATTGGCAGGACACAGCAAATCCAAAGGGCTGCCAGGTGGGGATTTCAGAGGGGTGGGCAGTGACTGATATGCTTCACTGGTGATTTCTGGGCCCCTGGGTTTCAGCAGGGTCATCCTGCAATCCCCCAGGTGGTGGTTTTGCTCCTTCCCCTCTTTGAGTAGCAGCCAAATGGAGTCAGAATTCCCAAATCAATATTGTTCATGTCTTAACACAAACCTCCCTGGGAGAAGCAGGATCTGCTAAACCCAGCCCTCTGTCCCCCTGAGCCTGCTGGCCCTGGGGGTTGTCACTGGGATCCAAACATTTCCCGTGATCCACCATCCTGGCACAGCTTGGATCCATGCAGCAGCATCCTTAAAAACTGCAAGGCTGTATTTTATCACCTTCCCCTGCCCATCACCTCCTGCAGCCAAGGCAGGAGCTGCTCCTTTTCTCCTCCTGGGGTTTGTTCCCAGCTCAGCTTCTCCATCTCCACCACCTCCCTCACCTGAAATGTCTGGGTTGGTCACCTCAAACTCGCACTTTGTTCCCATGTCACATTAATTCCTGCCCATTTTGGTGTTGCTGGAATGAGTCCCTGTAAAGCCAGGCTGGTTGCTATGAGATGGATGATGCTCTGGGCTTCCTGTGTTCCCTCTCTCTCTTTCCTGCTGCCATCTCGTAACACTTAATCCCCTCTTATCTCTCCATCTTTCCCTGAAAAGTCACCAGAGGTGAAAGCTTGCTCCACTTGCTCTGTCCCCATCTACCCTGAGCCTTTAAGCTACATTTTGTGAATCTGGGCCAGTTCCATGAGCCAAACCACTCCATGATTCCAGGATCCTGGCACTGCAGACCCTGGCTGATGATCCCAGGCTGGGAGACAGGGGTGGTGTCACCCTGGTTGGACTCAGTGACCTCAGAGATCTCTTCCCACCTGAATGACCCTGTGATTTCAGGGATGCAGGACGCCCCTCCCCATCATTCCCACTGCTTGGCTCACTCTGTATTTTCCAGCTCAGCCCCACATTTACACGGGGTCAGAAACCCTCTGGAACTGCGTTTCCCCCACGGAAGGTCTCGTGGATGCCGGAGAAACCCGAACAGAATTCGGGGACACGAGTCCCTGCTGTGGAAATGCCACTTTGCTGCGCTGATTCCTGTCAGTAGCCGGGGAAATGCTCGTCAGGAGATGGAATATTTGCCAGTGTGGGATGCGGGGCCGTCAGCCCCGTCTGGCACCCGCCATATGGGGCTGCTGGCACCCGTGGGGGTGGGGGTGGGGGGCTGCAGGAGGAGGGCCCAGGCTGAGGTGTGAGCTGCAAACAGGACAGCACAAAAGCCTGGTTAATTCTGGGAGTGCACAGTTAATTGCCACCTTACTGGAGAGGGAGTTTTAATTTTTATTTTTTTTTTTTTTAATCCAGATCCTCCAGAGAAACTCGTGGTGGGATCCACCCCTGGGGCACTGGGAGGAGGAGAAGCCCAAAAATCTCCCTGTGGGTTATAAAATAGGGACACACCAGCAGCAGGTGCTCTGGAAGGGTGGAGGGAATGGGACACGTCTCATCTTTGGGATTGGTTTCCACTATCCCAGGTTGCTCCAACTTGGCCTTGGACACTCGCAGGGCTGGGGCAGCCACAGCTTCTCTGGGCACTCTCTGCCAGGGCCTCATGACAGGAACCAGCTAAAACCAGGAGGAATTCAGTCCCAGATCACTCCAGGTGACATTCCCTGCTGGGCAAGTCTCTGAAGCTCTTGTGTCTCTCTCGGGGATGGACCTGGGGCTGGCTGGAGGGTGGATTTCATCCTCTGTGAATCCCTGGAGACATTTTCCAGTAGGATATTAAACCACCTCCCTGTCGTTCCCAGAGCAGGAGCTGCATTGTCAGAGCTGCACTCAGCAAAGAGCATTTGCAATTTCCAGAGAGCACAAAAAAAGGGAGCGTGGAAAATAGAATTGTGCAAAAAGCCCATTCACAAAGCTGTTTATCTTCCTTTTTTCCCCCTCTTTTCCTCCTTCCCCAAACCTTAAAAGGTGCAGCTCAACAGCTGACACTGATCCTAATCATCTCATTAAATGCTGAAGGAATTCAAAGTACAGCACGTCCTGCATATCAAGAGGGAAGAAATACAATATTCCCCAGATTTTGGGCTGTGCACTGTCAGCTCTGCAGATCCCTCTGGGACTGGGGAGACCTTGGTTTGGGGAAGATCAGGGAGATCTTTGGGGGAGATGCTGGGGATTGACTTCCAGCCATCGAGTTTGCTCTGCTTTGGAATTATCCAGGGTGAAAGAGCCACTGGCAGCACAAATCAGGGAGGGAGACCCCCAACAAGCACTGCTCAATTCCCTGGATGTTGCTGCCTGCCTGGGTTTGCCACCCAAGACTCACCAGCGGCCTGGGATTTGCCCTTTCCTGGACAGGTGTTTTTTTTCAATCGAGGGGAGAGTCAGAACTCTGCCTTGAAAGGGGTGAAAAGACAGAGGGACGAGTGACCTCGTGGAGTAGTTCATTTACATTCTTCCTTGCCTGGGTTCCTTGATGTGATTCCCACGTGGTTCCACACACAGGCAGCTCCACTGGCTGGTTTTGCATCAAGCAAAACCCCAAAGCCAGTGGCAATTCCTTTATTTCCCGCAAAGGAGGTTCCACTCCCCAAGTGGCCCTTTTTGGGTGGCAAAGGCAGATCTGCCATGGCACTTCCAGCCCCCCGAGCCGGCAGGAAGGGATCAGCTCCCCCCGTTTAACTGAAAGAAAAAAAAAAAGGGGGCACAAAATATATAAAATCTCACAAGATTAGGCAAAGGAAGGATGCTGAGGAGCTGTGCAGTGTGAGCTGGCAGAGAGGACACACAGCTTCGCCCTGTCCAGCTGCTGCTGTTTGGACCTCGCCACGAAAATTAAACCCAGCCTGGGATGTCGCTCTGCCTGGAGCCTCTTCCCAACACTTTGGGAAATGCCATTCCCAGCTTCCCACCCGGGCAGACCGTCGGGCAGGGTGGGGAATCAGCCGGAGCTGCCCAACCCGTGCGGGCCAAAGTCTGCAGCCCTTTAAGCGCGGATCGCTCCCCGCCCTGTAAGTGGTTTCTGTTTGTTTTAACACTTTCCCCTTCTATCTCCTGCGTTTTATGCGCGGCTTTAAATCTGTGTTGGTGAATAGGTCCTTACTGGAGTCATTAAGTTCCATTCAGCTCATCCAAAGGCAATCCATTAGCTTTATTTGTTGCCTGGTTCCCTTATCTGCCCCCGATGTTATCTGCCTGTTCCTGTTGTAAAAGGAAAGTTTCCTTATGGAGAGAGGAAGAAAGCAGATTGCCCGAGGCAGAGGTGCCTGTTGTTCTTACCCTGACCTTCCCGAAAGCCAGGAGGGCTGGAACCTCACCAAAACAACCTAAATAATAATAATAATAATAATAATAATAATAATAATAATAATAATAATAATAATAATAATAATAATAATAAAAAGAGGCTGAAAGAAGATGGGAATGTGGGATCTGCTGGATGCTCTCACCGAAAAAAAAAAATAAATAAAGGGAGAATCAGTGACCCAAAGGGGTGAGCACAACAAGCAGAGCGGGCAGGGGAGGTTTAGGTTGGATATTATGGAAATTTCCACACCCGAAGGGTTGTCCAGCCCTGGGCAGAGGGGGAGTCATCACCTTGGAGGGGTTTAAAAACCTTCTAGTTCAAGTGTTTTTTTCCTCACGTTGAGCATAAATCTCTCCCTGCCCTCACTCAGTGAACGGGGGCAGGTCCTTTGTTTGCTCTCCCATCCATCACCTTTTTGGAACAGGGGCAGGTTTGCTGTCCCAGCTCCTCCTCGGGAGGGGCTCTGATGCCAAAGAGAGGGGGTGAAGGGAGTTTATCTCCTCCCCACTGCCAAGGTTTGGACCAGGAATTGCAGCTTTTGCAGCTCTGAAGTCAGGAAGCTGAAGGGATGTTGCCTTAAAGGCTCCTGTTCTCCATTTCCATCTCCCCCATCTCTGGCCCTTTCCCAAGGCCAGGGGGGGTTATTTTGGCAATTAAACCAATTTTAAAAATTTAGTTTATGGGGGTCTCGTGCTGGGGGCTTCAACTTCCACGAGATCTGGGGTGAGAGGGACCCTCGGGAGGGTTTAAATTGCTTAATCAAATGTCCCAGGGAATTCTGGCAGCTGAGGCAGCTTTGTCCTTTCAGTGTAATTCTGGATTTGGGAAGAGCTTCTGACAGATCCCTCCTGGTTCAGTTCGAAGCACCAAATGCAAAATGCCAATTTAGGGAATCAATTGGGAAAATAAATACAAATTAAGTTTGTTTGTTTGGGGTTTTTTCCCTTTTCGTTTTAATTTGAGCACTTAAACTCCTACTTTCATCTCTTCAAAATAATAATAATTTTAAAAAGAACATTAAAAGCTTTTCCAAAGTTCAGCTTCCAATCTACATATTGATGGGGAAAAAAAAAAAAAGAAAAAAAAGTATTTAAATTCTGCTCTTATAAGAAAGAGCCTGGCAGGCTGCCCGTGTGGGGATGAGAGATCTCAAATATTTGTGCTTTGGATTGGATTCATTAAGCTCCTCTAACCAGAGGTGTTTTTCCCAGCCCCTGAAGTTGGAAAAACCTCATGATGCCTTCAAAAGGTGGGATTAGGAATATCTTTGTACATTAAGCTTTTCAGATATTTCAATTTTTCTCCCGGGTTGAGATTTCTTTTTTTTTTTTTTTTTAATGTTAGAAATTACTAATTTGAATAATGCAGGCAAACCAATAACCTTTTTGATGATTCGAAAGGTCATTCTGCAACCTGCAAACAGCGTGGCTTTAGCGATTTACCTGCTGATGGCACGAGGGTCAGGAGGGTTTAAATGTGTCCTGTGCCTTCAATAATCAAAATATCTCTCCCTGTGTGTTCTGGAGATCTGGATAAAGGGGGAGAGAGGGTTGGATTTTTTGCTTTCTTCTTAGGAGAAAGTAATTTTTCCAGAGTCAGTGTGGATCAACACAAGCCAAAGAGGGGAAGGAGAAGGTGTGAAACGAATTTATCTCCTCCCCTTTGCCAAAGTTTGGACCAGTAATTGCAAATTTTGCAGCTTTGAAGTCAGAGAACTAAAGGCATTCTGCTTTTTTTGGGTTTGTTTTGTTTTTGTTTTTTTTATCCCTAGCAATACTTCCAGCTGGATCAGGTTGATTGTTTGTTTGTTTGTTTTTTCCTTTTTAATGATAGATGTTTCTTGGCCTGCAGAGGAGAGGAGCTGGGGGGCAGTTTAATTTCTGGAGTCCTTCGGTGTTAAAGTCGCTCAAACTGCCTGCACAGATTATTCCATGTTCATTCTGGTGCTGTGGAAAGGTTTTTTTTTGGGGGGAGAAATCAAGCAAAGGCAGGTCCTCAAAGCAATACCTTTATTTCAGCTACTTTTCCAACAGCTGTGGGAAGGAGTTTGCCTGGCAAGGGCTTTTCCTGGATCTTTCATGCAAACAGTTCAGGAGGAGAAACTGAGCCAGTGGGAAAGGAGGAATGGGACAAAAAGGTGATTTTTGCTGCATTTACTTTTCTGCTCTTCTATCAATATTTTTTTTAGGAAAAACAAAAGAACCCAAATCTCCTAAAATATCAAGTATCACTGATTTTTTTTTTTTTTCATAAAAGGCCCCTTTTCTTCCCAGTTTTCCTCTCCATTCCCCAGAAATGATGGTACCATAAGATGGCAATTTTCCAGACATGGAATTCCAGCTTGGCAAATCCCAAACATCCCACCATTTTCAGATGGGAAACACCCATTCCCAGGATGTTCTTCTGAGGAATATTGGTATTAGTACAGAGGGGGCAGCTGTGGCTCTTACAGCTCTGTGCCCCTGGAAAAGCTTTCCCAGGTGGAAACACCATCATTTAACTCTGGAATTGTGCTCTCAGAGTGAAATATTGCACGAAATGGAACAAAGCTGTCATTTAGGGTTAATGTGCTGTGCAAAACATTGCTTATAACATTGGGGTGTCCTTGCCCACCTGAGTGGAGCATCCCTGGGGAGGGTGGGCTCTGATGAGCAATGCAAGGATTCCCAAATAGCAGGAATACTGGCATTCCTTAATTAGCACCCACATAACTGGTCCTTAGGTATAATTAAATTTTTTTTTTTCCCTCTCAGGCAGAGCAAAGGGGTTCAGTTTTTGCTGCCAGCTTGGCAAAGCCTTCGGGGGTGTTATTGGGGGTCTATTCTGGGTTACAGGGCTGGAGCTGAAGCCTTGTGGGTGCTTGTGCAGCTTTGTAGCACCTTGGAACAGCCACCTCCCTCCTCACTGGGCACGGACAGGCAACCCTGATGGACCTGTAACCCTCCCAGCTGGAACCAGAGGTGCATTCCTAAGAGGGGGAGACACTACTGCATCTACCAGAGCTTCGGGCCCGCGGCCGGAGGGAGAGCAGCTACTCCACGGCGGGCTTGACCAGGTGCCCGTTGAAGATGACGTAAACATCGGACTCCTCACTGTAAATGGCGTTTTCCCTCTCCCTCTTGAACAGCCTGAGCCAGACCTCGTCCCCCTCCTGCAGGTCCAGCATGAGGCTCTGGCTCTGCATGATGCTGCGGTCGCTGGGCTGGGCGTACAGGATGGCGGCGGGCTGCGCGTTCCTCATCAGGTGCACGTAGGTCTCCTTGAAGTTCCACGTGTGCACGTTGAGGCTGAAGTAGTAGACCCCCGGCACGTAGCAGAAGAACTTGCCCGAGAACATGTTGAAGTGCTGGTAGAGGTTGACGAACTCGGTGTCGAAGGTGACGTGCTGGAAGTAGTCGGAGCTGTGCAGGGGTTTCCTCCGGCCCACCGAGAAGGCGGCGAAGAGCTGCTTGCAGGAGTGGCCCTGGGGGCCGGGCTGCCCTTTCTGGCCCTTCCTGCCGTTCAGGCCGCGTAACCCTCTCTCTCCGGCCTTCCCAGCTGCTCCAGGGAGCCCCTTCTCTCCCATCTCGCCCTTCTCCCCTGCGAGCGGAAAGGGAAAGCTCGTGAGACGCAACGCCCGAGCTGCAGGAAGGTCCTGGCGGGAGACAGCGAGCAGAGAAGGTGCTGGGGCACTGTTTTCCCAGCACAGAAAGCTGAAAATGTTGGTCAAACATCAGCACTTTCTCATTTTTCGGTAGGATGAAGCCAGGGGAAGCTGGTGGTGCTGATGTTCCGTGTCTAACGGTGGAGCTCCATGGCCTGACCACACCAGGTACATGAACCCAGTGTCCATCTCCCACCCCCTCGGTGCAGAGATGGGAGCAACACCACTTTTTGGTTCTGCTGAGGGCCTGATTTGGGGCTGGCAGAGAGGGCTGGGTCTTGTCTGTGCTCTCAGGACTCTTGGAACACCTCCTGCATTTCACACTTCGCTTTTCCTTGTCTGCCTTGCTGAGACAAGGAATGCACCGTGCAAAAAGCCTTTTTTACACACCCCCCCCCCTCCATAGTTTTTAAACCACTTAGTAATTTAGTGAGAACATTTGAACCTGAGTTTTGGTGTGACCTAACGTGAACTTCCAGGACTTCGGGGTTCTGATGGGTTGGAGAACTTTTGCAGCTGTTTCAGGTGGACACACACTGGAAGAGTTCATGGAGGAGGGAGAAACCAGGTGGGAAGAGGCTACCATGGGGGTGGTTGGCCGTACCCACCTTTGAGGATGGTGATGTCTATGGTGGGCTGGACTCTGGGCACAGAGTAGGGGTTGCTGCTCATCCTGGTGTGCCTGGAGGAGATGATGGACACGGGCTGCTCCGAGGGGCCACAGCAGCGCACGCACGACAGGCGCCGGGGCGGGCCCTTCTCCGGCTCGGCTCCGACGCTCCCCACGGACACCAGGAGCAGCAGGAGCACCACCCTCATCTTCAGCAGGGCCAGCTGGACCAGCAAAAGGGACAGGAGTTATTAACACAGCGATTCAAATCAGAGCCATCTGTTGGGGTTACCTCGGGGTGCTTTTCCTCGGGGTTAATTATTGACGGAGCTCGGAGCGGCACCGGGAGACTCCGGGTGGGGATGGTGCCCCCACGGCCCCGCTGTTTACAAGCAGTGGAAAAGGCAACCCCTGTCCCTCATTACCTGAAATAGCTGACAAGAGACACCAGGTAAACAAGAGAAGGAAAAAAAAAAAAAAAAACACCCCAAACCAAACAAAACCCGCTGACATGGGAAGCTCCATCGCTCCAGCACTCGCTGCTTGGCTGCTCTTGGAACAGCCCCTACAAAAGCTTCTGGGTAAAAGACACACCAAAAAAAAAAAAAAAAAGCCACAAATCCTGAAAAGTTCAAACTGAAAGGGAGAATATGCAACTTTATTTAAATATAGAATTTTTTTTTTTTTTAAACCCTGAAGAAAAATGAAACCTGAAGAAACAAAAAGTATTTCTCTCTTTAGACATTCTCCTGCAGCCTCTGGCTGGGAACCCCTTCCCAGTAACCTCTTCCCAAGAAGACTCGTGGTTCTGACCGTGCCCACGTGCTCTTCCCAGCAGAATTCCTGTGTGGACTTTCCCTTTTTATTTTCCAGTGTGTGTGGAATGCAAAGCCAAATAGCTGCAAAAAAAAAAAAAAAAAAAAAAAAAAAAAAAAAAAAAAAAAAAAAAAAAAGAACCCCAAAGACCAAAGCCAAGTGGGATTTGCTCTGCACAAACACTGGTTTTTGAGATGCTCTTGTGTTGCATTTTCAGCTGCTGCTGGTGAGCTCTGAAAGCCCTGAGTGAAGTGCAGGGAGGAAACGCTGGAGATAGTGCAATGATGGGAATTTTCTCTGGCTCCCCATCCCTGGGGAGGGATTGGAGCTGGAGACAGGCAGCTGCCTCCTGCTTCCATGTGTAATTAGTGTCATCCCACTGATTGCAGTGGGGCTCCACACAGGGCAGAGTTTTTGGGTGGATGCCTTCATGGATCTTCTCCAAGGTCCAATTAGTGAGATGGACTTGCATTGACCTCAGGCTGGGAACAGCTCCTCCAGCTCCTCTTCTCCCAGCTTTAACTCCTGGAACAGAGTGGGAAGGTGGGATCTGGATGTCCTGGACTTCAGGAATTGCTCTGTGAACAAACAGGTCCCACCTGCAGAGGGAGGGAGGGAATCCTGCCCTGGAGCTGCTCAAAGGCCTCACCGGGAACAAAATGAGCCAGGTGGGAAAACAAAGAGGAAAAAAAGTGTCAATATTTTTTCTTCTCGTTCTTACCTGCCCCAAAGGGCTGTCATTCACACCTTTTATTACCTGGTGTAATGCAGCTCCCTGGAAACCCCATAAATACTCATTAGCAGCAACATAATAATGACTTTCCCTCTGCCAGCAGAGCAAGTCCTTTCATCAAATCCCTCAGAACTCGGAATATCTTCCTGCTCGTGGCTGTCCCTCATTCCAGGAGGGATCAATACTCCTTTTCTATCAGCGTTCAGGGCTCGAATTTCATTTTCATTAAGTCCTTTTTAATTTTCCACTCCCTTCTTAAGCCATCCTTGTGCTGCCAGCCAGGAACAGAAAAGCAACACCCGTTTAAAAGTCAGGAATCACCAGCCTGGGTGTGACCAGAGCAGGATGTTGGACTGCAGAGAGGATTTGGGGTTTCTAAGGGTGTCCTGGAGAGTTGTGCACAGTTCACATGACAGGAATTCAAGCGCCCACTCGAGGATTTGTGGCCACTTGCACGATTCAGGAAGAGCAACTACTCAAGTTATTATTGGCTGTAAATCGCATTTGGGGAGGGGAAAAAAAAAAAAGAAGTAAATGAGGCAACAATTCAGTCCATTCAGGGCATCCTGGAGCTGGCACCTCCACACCACCATTTCCTTGAAAATTTAGTGAAATTATGACTTTGCTGTGGCAGAAACATGAGTTTGGTTGGGGTATTTTGTGGTCAGGTGAAGACTTGATGAGGTAGGTGAGTAAACAGAGGCTCAGGTTTACAGCCTGGGCATAACAAAAAAGGACAGGAGAAGTCAAATAGGAAAGAGGTGGAAAGGAAGGAGGCTGAGAGGACTGCAAGGAAAGGATGATGAATCCTGGAATGATTTGGGCGGGAAGGGGCTTTAAAGCCCATCCAGTCCCACCCCCTGCCATGGGCAGGGACACCTTCCACCAGCCCAGGTTGCTCCAACCTGGCCTTGGACACTTCCAGGGATAAATTCAGCAGGGTGGGATTGTTTGACCGACATCCAGCACAAAAGCAGAGCACAGGGGAAGGGAAACCTCAGACCAGAGAAATTCTGGGACAGGAAAGGAAACAAGCATGGTAAGAATTTCCCTGTAACCAGATCATGTCGAGCTGGAGGAAAGAATGGTCCGAGCCAAATTTCAGAGGAGAAGCAAATATAACCCTTGTGGTGGGGAAGACAAATTGGGCAACTGAAAAAAAAT
Source organism: Empidonax traillii (assembly GCF_003031625.1). Taxonomy (NCBI): domain Eukaryota; kingdom Metazoa; phylum Chordata; class Aves; order Passeriformes; family Tyrannidae; genus Empidonax; species Empidonax traillii. The sequence continues at coordinate 343,446 of NW_020956081.1, forward strand.
GCAAAAAAAAAATGAGGTTCAGAATTTAAGTTCTGTGAGGCAAAGTGAGGGGTTGCTTTTAACAGTTTGGGGTTTTTTTTTTCACTTAAAGCCAATTATTGGGACCTTGTTTTGTCAAATATGCTGGTGAGGGATTTGCCTTGGGCTGCAGAGGTTTTTCTTCCTCAAAAGGCAGCAAAAAACAACCTGGGCTTTGTCTGCTCTGATCCCAACTCACTCCAAGGCTGTGGCTGCCCCATCCCTGGAAGTGTCCCAGGCCAGGTTGGAGCAGCCTGGGCTGGTGGGAGGTGGTCACTTGTCCCCTCCCAGCAAAATCCAAGGCTGACCAGATGATTAAATAGTGTATTTTTGCTCTGCACTGACCCTGGAAGTACCTGACTTCAGTCTAATCCATCAAGCTTTTTATTTACATATTTTTAACCTGTTATGAATTACCTACTTCCAAAGGGCTGTTTTTCCAGTGGCATTCCCAGTGTGTGCCAGCCAAAAAAGCCCAATTCCCACCAAGCAGGGCTTTAGGGATCCCCCCAAACCCTGGCTGAAGAAGGGCAGAAACCATTAGTTCTGCTTCAGGGAGTTCAGTGAGGTGATTCTTCCTTCTTGTGTGCAAGTCCTGATTTAAATACCTTTCCTGGACACTCTTTCAGCTGCAGAGAGCACCTGGATTGATTTTTTGGGGGGATGCTGATTGAGTTTAATCTCAGAGCTCAGGGTAGATGGTTTGTCTCTGAGGCACATTTGCTCATGCAAAGCTTTTTAATCTTCCCCTGTCCCTGAAGAATTTCCATGCCCTGATCTAAAGGAACACATTTGGGCAACAGAAACGAGAAGAAACCGCTGAAACAGCTGCAAGAAACACTTGAATTTGCTTTGCAGCAGAGAGAGTGAAGCAGGAAGGCAAAGCCAGTCAGCCTGGAGGCTGCATCCAGAGGTTTTCCCTGTGGTTAGTGACAGGGAATTTGCAAGTTAAATCCCAATCTTGCCTGCTCTGTTGGAACCCCAGGCAGCCCCTGTGGGATTGATTTACAGGTCGTGCCAAAGGGGTGGATCTGCCTCCATCCACCCCATCCTTTTTTTTCCCCTGGAAGTGTGTCCTTACCTTGCAGGGCAGCTGGAAGGATAAATCCCACTGAGAACTGTGCTGAGCTGTGATATCCAGAGTTCACGAGGTGGGAACTGCTCCGGGATTCATCCCTTTCAATTCCTGCCGGTATTTTCCTTCCTGGTTATTCCTAAGGCTTGACTGGGTACAAGCAATCTCTGGCTATCCTCGCTTTAAACCCCCAGACATCAGCAGCCACTGCCCCTCAGAGTTAGGGACAAATCTCGGCTCAAAAACCCACGAGGACAGTTCAGATTAAAACCCTCCTCGAGATGGAAAACACATGGACGTGTCATCACTCCAGAGATGGAAAATATTCCAGTGCTGCTGCTTTGTCTCTTCTCAAGCCTCAACCTCCTCACTGCTCCTTGGATCACCACCGGCAGGAAAAAAGGCATCCTCGGGGCCGGGGATGTCTGGACGCTGCACTTCCTCTTGGAAGTGATTTGTTTGGGAAGTTCTGACAATTTTCTCCCCTAGGAGGGTCTAAAATTTCATTACTGGGGGAAAAGAAAGCCCAGAACAGTGAAGGAGCTGGTGCTTTTCCCGAGGTGAGGCTGTGGCAGCTCAGGGGCTCCTCTGCTCCCAACACCAGGAAAGCCTCTCCAGCCCCACATCCCGGAGATGCTTCCCTGGATTTGAGCATCAGGAGCCTGTCTGCAGCCAGGGAGGGGTGTGAGAACTCCCAGACAGGGATGTTTGGATCCCAGAAAGGAGTGGTGGTTTCAGAGTTTCCACTGTGCGTGCAGTGGTTTGCAGATGAGCGAGGGCGACGCCCCGGCCCGTGGGGTTTGACAGTGCTGGGGGGTGATGAACAGGAGCCACTGGGAGGGCTGGGTTGAGCCCAGGGAGATGGGAGAGTGGCAGGAGTGGAGGCAGAGCCAGGCGTTTTAGCTGCCTCTGGATTTGTGATGGCCTGGCTGAACATTTGTCAGCGAGTTTGTAGCTGCATTTTTAATTATCTGGGTTGGGGGTTATTTTGTGGTGCTATTTTTTTTTAGCCTGTGCCTGTTTCCAGAGATGTTGAAGTGTCCAAATTCCTCTATCCCTGAGCAGCAGCAAGTGCTGTGTCCCCACTGCTCTCTCCAGCTGGGATTTCACCTGTTGCACGGGGAGAGATGGGGTTCCAAAACCTCCCTCCCCTGTTACCTGCACACCCTTAGACCTGGGGGATTGTGTGGATTTAACAGCATTCCCTGCAGGTGCTGTGGGATGGACACAGCCCCTGGATAGCTGCATATTCCCATATTCCCACCTTGCCTGCCCTGAACAGCCAGGGAGCAGAAGGATCTTTGCTGGTTGCTAAGCAAGCAGCTCTTCCCTCCCTCCTTCTCCTTGTCCCTGCTTGCACCTCTGACTCCAGGAACATGCCTGCAGTGTCCTGGAAATGTCCCTGCTCCGGGCTGGGAGGCTCCTTGGAAGCATTCCCGGTCTCCCTGGCAAGTCCAGGCGGTGATTCAGCACAGGGAACTTACAGTAAGTCATTCCCAGGGCAGCTTCTCCCACAGAGCAAAAGACACCCAGCCCTCCTTCGCCCTTCCCCGGGGACAGGCAGCTTTCCTGGGACTTGCCAGTGCTGACTCAGTCACCCTGGGAATTCAGCATTCCATGTGCCAGGGTGAAGCAGGAGGAGTTGTCCCCGCAGAGGGTCCGTGTGGGGCTGTCCCAGTTGGGTTGTCCCTGCAGTGGGTGGGGTTGTCCCACCTGGGGGATGTTGGGGACACCAGGACGCGGGTGCTGGCAGCAGCAGGACCATCCCATCCCATCCCATCCCATCCCATCCCATCCCATCCCATCCCATCCCATCCCATCCCATCCCATCCCATCCCATCCCCTCTTTGGAGCGAGCAGCACATTCCAAACAGCTTGGGGAAGCAGAATTCCCTGAAAGTTTCCACGTGAAGGTGCCAGGAAATGGCTCTTTCCTGCCCACATCAGATCCATCCCCATCCCACTGTTTAGACACAGTGAGAGCAAGATCCCACCGGGAGAAAACATCGTCCTGGAATGCTGAGGGTGGATAATGGGATAAGGAATGTCAATAGGAACAATTCCAGCACTAACCCAGCCTTGCACTCATTCCAGCAGCGAGGGCAGAGCACCCCATTCCCCACCCAAGGACCTGCAGGTGGGAACACTCTGTTCCCAACAGGAACAGGGATTTTATCCCCCTTTTCCCCATCGCTTGGACTCACCTCAGCACCCCCGTGTGTGCCTGTTCCCGGGCTCTCCCTCAGCACCACATGGAAGCTCCGAGGAGGCTGCACTTCCTCACTGCAATCCAAGGGAAACACGGATTGTCGGGCTGGGATCCTCGTGGAGCTCAGCAGCTGGGTTGTTTTTTTGCAAAAGCAGGGGGTGGTTTTTTTTTTTGTTTTTTTTTTTTTTTTTCTTTTTTTTTTTTTTTTTTTTTTTTTTTTTTTTTTTTTTCTTTTTTTTTTTTTTTTTTTTCTGGTTTCTTCACTTGCAGCAACTTGTGCCGGGTTCCTGAGCCTTTGTCCTGCTCCTGACTCCTCGGGACTCGCAGCCCAGGGGATCCTGAGGAGCCTCTCCCAGGGATGGAAATGAAAACCATAAAAAAAATTTGGGAATAAAACAAATTTTAAAAAAAATATATTAAAAAAAAAAAAAAAAAAGGCTCCACCACCACAGAACCCAAAACCACATCCAGTGTTCCAGCCAAGAGGGAAAGCGCTGGGATCACATGGAAATAATTTTTCTCTTTTAGAAAGGAGAAGAGAGGGGGAGAAAAAAGCAAAGCCACGATGAAATCTCTGTGATCTGTGCAGGAGCTGGAAAGGTGGGAATGGCTTCAAGCTGAAAGAGGGAAGGTTTAGGTTGGATATCAGGAAGAAATTCTCCCCTGGGAGGGCGGGCAGGCCCTGGCACAGGTTGGGCAGAGAAGCTGTGGCTGCCCCATCCCTGGAAGTGTCCAAGGCCAGTTTGGATCAGCCTGGGCCGGTGGAAGGTGTCCCTGCCCATGGCAGGGGGTGGCACTGGGTGATCCTTAAGGTCCCTTCCAACCCAAACCACTCTGTGATTCCATGATTTTAGTGCCCACACTGAAATCACACACTTGGGCATTTCCAGCCCTTGGAAAGGAAACACTGGTGGTTTTATTTAAAATTAGATTTGGGCTCTGAATTTAATTTTTTTTCCCATTCTTTTTTTTTTTTTTTTCTTTTTCCATTTTGCAGCTGCTCCCATTAATTGCCAAAGGGAGGGGGGAAGACCTGGGTGCCCCTTGCAGTGCCAGCTCCAGCATCATTCCTGCACTAAGGATGGCAAAGAAAACCAAGTCTTTAATTTCTGAGAACAACAGGAGGGGAAAAGCGGGTTTGCTGTCTATGTCCTTCCATTTTTCAGGTCATAACTCAGTGCTTTAAATATTCCCTCCCCACAGTCCTGCCCTCTCCAGACTGGGCACTTCCACGCCATTCCCAGGGGGATGTGCTGCCTTTTTGGATTTTTGGAAGCAATCTCTGCCTTAGGTGAGCAAGGATGAGATGGGAGAGTGCCTTGGGAACCTCTCTGCTTTTCCAGAACCCCTTCCAAGCTTTCCTTTCCTTCCTGAGCCATCCAGCCAGGGGACATCACCTTGGAGAAGTTCCCATCCCTGTCCCAGCTCCCAATCCTCCCACTGCCCAAACTGTCCCATCCTCCACAGCTCAGAGCCCTGGAGCAGGGGCAGGGACAGGGTGGCACCATGGAAAAGGGGGTTTTGCACATATTTTCAGGTTGAAAGATAGAAAACAAGCTTTAAAGCTTGTTAGGTGGACCTGGGATATGTAAGGGAGAAAAAACTGTTTGCAGAGGACTTGCTTGGGAACGGGTTTCTACTGGATTTAATGAAAAGGGCAGGTGATTAAATAGATATGGCTTTTTTTTTTTTTAATTCAAAAATCTGCATCCTGAGAGGGACTGGGGGCTGGTGGGGAGTGGGGCTGCCCCACATCAGAGGGGAGGGAGGGTTTCCACGTGGCACTGGTGCCGTACTGGGAGGCTCCCTCAGGAAGGACCAGCGAGGCAAAACACGGAGGTTTGGTGCTGTCCTGGCATCCAGCTCTCCATGAGTCACCCTCTGGAGCTGGGCTGCTCCTGCACAGGCTCCCTGGAGCCTCCCATCCCCATCCCTGTCCCCCTGACCCCCCATTCCAGCCCCACGTGGATCAGGACGTGCCAGGCAGAAGCCTCCCAAAAACGTGCACGTGGAGCTCCGTGCAGGAAACGTGGGGGGGGGGAGATGCATCCACAGCCTTTCCAGAGCTGCCAGGAAAAAGCTAAACCTTACTCCTCCTCCTTTTGGAAGCTCCTCAAACAGCCTCTAGGAAAACAAATGACTTTGCCTCGGCCGTGCCAAGCAAAACCCTTCCCCCTCATCATCTCTGCTCTGGGTTAAACACCAAATCGGTGGGATCTCTTCTCATCCATCACCATTCCCAGGTTTGCAGCTCTGCTCCTGCCTCTGCTCAGCAGCTTTTGGGAAGGGAGAAGGTTTTCCATGTGTCCCACCCCGCTGGTGTTGCTGCATTTCCTTGGGTCCCACGATTCCCCTGCCCTCCAGAAGGGAATGTTCTGGATTTTAGGTATTTTTGTCCCGGGCAGTGGAGGCACCACATGGCAAGATTTGGGGTCTCCCTGCCCTCACAGAGCAGCCCAGAGTGTGTCCTGAGCACCCTGTGCACGCTTTGGAGAGGGTTTTTTTTTCCCCTCCTTTTGTCACCCAGCAAATATTTCTAATTAGAACACAATTAACAAATAACGTCGTTAACCCTGCCGAGCCACAGGAGCTGCTTTGCAGCAAGTTCATCCTCACAACAAGAAGCAAACACAAAGGTTGTTTAGTCCAACACCCCTCAGTGGGCTAGGACACCTTCCACTAGTCCAGGTGGCTCAGATCCCTGTCCCCCTGATCCCTTGGGCTCCAGGGAGGGCACCCTGGGAGGCCACATTCCCAGCTCTGCATCCCAAAAAACTGCTGGGACACGTTCCAGGTGTGAAACCGTAACACATATTGCTGGATCCCATCCCACCCCCCTATCCCAGCAGGAAATTCATGGAATCATGGAATCATTCAGGCTGGAAAAGCCCTCTGAGATGATGGAATCCAACCTTCCCCCAGCACTGCCAAGGCCACCACTGACCATGTCCCCAAGTGCCACATCCACAGGGCTTTGAAACCCCTCCAGAGGTGGGGACTCCCCCCCTGCCCTGGGCAGCTGTGCCAGGGCCTCAAAACCCTTTCCATGAAGGAATTTTCCCTAATATCCAATCTGAACCCAGCCTGGCACAACTTCTGTTTTCTCCTGTCCCTTTGCCCGCCCCTTTTGATTGTCATCTCGAAGCAGAAAGGAATTAAACACACAGGAATGTTGGGATTGAAGTGCAGTGTTTTATGTGAATTTCAAACCTCATCAAAGCATGGAATCCTGGAATGGTTTGAGTTGGAAGGGACCTTAAAGAACATCTTGTTCCACCCCCTGCCACGGGCAGGGACACCTTCCACTATCCCAGGTTGCTCCAAGCCCCGTCCAACCCGGCCTGGGACACTTCCAGGGATCCAGGGGCAGCCACAGCTTCTCTGGGCAACCTTTTCCACTGAAAAATCCAGGGGTAAAATGGGCCTGATCTTCTGTGATTTATTCCAGGACCCAGTGGGAATTTTTCTGGATTTGCTACTCCTGGACACAGGTTCCAGATCCTGCTGTGGAATTCACGGGGGCAAATTGAATGTTGCAATAAAAGCTCTTTTTTTGTTGTCGTGCTTTTAATTAAGTAAATCTCCTCAAACACCAAAGGACACCTGGCTTCATCCCACCCAGCCAGGGGATTTATTCCAGCAGGAGCTGCCACCTTTGGCTGGATGTGTTTGGAATCCGTTTTCAGCCCCTCGGTGCACCTTGGAATTGGATCAGATAAACAGGGTTTATCTCAGCAGGGACGTTGAGGCTGAGCAGAGGGTTGTGTGATCCCAGCACATCTTTCAGCTCCTCCAAACCCACTGACAGTGACTTATTCCTGCGTTTCCAAGCGCTGCTGTTTATGATGGAGAACTTCAGAGGGTCATAAATATGATAAAAAGCCAGGCTGGAGGATTTGATTCCTGCCAAATCTCTTTATTTCAAGTACACTGGTTATTTCTATCAGGGGGCATCTTAGCAATCATTCTGAGGCTTGAAGTAGTTCAGAGAAGATTAATTTTCCAGGGGGGAAAAAAAGCTTTTCTAAAGTCAATTTTATCTGTTCTTTGGACAAAGCGTGAAATTAGGAGCTTATCCTGAAATCACTGGAGTCAAAGGCAGGTTTTACATTGAATTTAGAGGGTTATAAATCACACTGGGTTGGTGTTGTGGTGGAAAGCAGGAGCGTGGAGGAAGGATGGGGCTGGAGATGTGCAGTGCTAGTAAATAGATGGGAGTCACCCCAAAAAAGAGGGGGTTTCGCTGGGCTGGGTGGTGAAGGTGCCACCTGAGAGCTTCAAACCTCACCCCAAATGTTTCTAAATCAAGATTATCTTTCCAGCCTGGGCTCTTCTTGCACTTTGTGCCCAGTTAAATGCCCCCAAATCCTTGAAAAGTGAGGGAAAAGGGGAAAATGGCTCTGAGAAAGGAAAATAGAGAGGAAACCCCACACCTGAGCTGGCTGGAAGATGCTGAATTTCTCCCTCCAGGAAAAAAAAATCTCTTGGGCTTTTCCATCCCTTTTTGCCTCAGGATCCTGCTGAGGTCCCTTCTGGGGGGTTCCCACAGATTTTGGGGCTGTGGCTCCTGCCAGGAGTTGAAATATTGACTATTTCTGAGGGATTTGAGCCCAAAACCAACAAGGGCTCATCCATAAGGGCTGATCCATTGGCATCTTATTGCTCACAGGGGTCACTGATGATTCCCAACCCAAAAATGTGCATTTTTGTCATCCCCCCCTTCCTTTCCAAACCCAAAACTCTCTCATTTCTGTCGAATTTACGAAGGATTTTGTCTGAATTTCCAATGTCAGCCCTGAAAAGAGTGGAAGTTTTATCAGAAACCCTCATTACTGCACATGGACGAAAATTTCCCTGGATTTCCGATTCTTTTTGGTTCTCTGCTCCATTGTTCTGTGTATTAAACTGACCCTTTTGCTCAGCCTATTCAAGGCACTTGTTTTGCAGCAGCTGCCTGGAAATACTCACAAAGAAAGCACAAAAAAAAACCCCTCAGTGTAACAAACCCCCCACTTCTGTGGCTCAGCTGAGAAAGGAATTAGAAGTAAAAATAATCAAGAGGTGGCGATTAATAAAACATTCAAATGATCTTCCTGCTAAATGTTTTTTTTTTTTTTAATTGAATTTTAGAAAGGGAAAAAAAAGAGGGTGGCCTTTGCTCTAATCATCTCTCTGATGGAATGGATTATTTTTATACATATTTATCCCCATTCCAATCCCTGGTTTTGGTGCAGAGCTAATTCCATCTGCCTTGCAAAGGAAAAGGCTGCCATGACTTCAAATTCCTGCCTGCTGGAAGTGCCTCGTTCCCTCTGGATAAGGGACTATTTAAGCAGCTTCCAAGAATTCCAAGTGCCTGGAAGGGCTGTTTGGCTCCACAATCATTCCAGTGTTTCTGATCCTCCTGCAAATCTGGATGTGGCACTTGGGGGAGGTGGCTTAGAGGGGGCTTGGGAATGTTGTTGGGAACAACTGGACCCCCACGACCTTCGGAGCCTTTTCCAGCCTTTAATGATTCTGGGATTCTAGGAAATCTTTTCCTGGGGCAGCAGCAACTCCCAGTGCTGCTCCTGCCAGATCCCTTTGGGTTTTCCAACGTTTCAGATATCCAGGGAACACCAGCAAAAGGTCAGGGATGGGATGGAGGAGCCTCCAAGCTTCCCACTGAGGACCTGAGCCAGCTAAAACTGGGGGAATTCCGAGGGATCTGGTTCCATGCTCTCCCTCTGGGTGCCAGGTTCTGCTGTGTTTGGTGGAATCCAGGCTGGATTGTCCCCCTCTGATCCTGGAAAAGGCTTCCTTGGATCTTTGGGGCCTTTGCTGCCAACAGGTCAGGCTCTAAACGGAAGGAAATCAGGAATGGGAGGCAACCAGATGGAAAGATTTACCTGTGGCTGCAAAAACTTGTGCTGAGGGAGAGCCCTGGAGCCCAAATCCCATCCCTGTGGCTGTGCCAGGTTTTCCAGCCAATTTACCACTGTTTTTCCCCTCTGCCTTTTTTTTTTTTTTTTTTTTTTTTTTTTTCTGGTGCCAGCTCAAAGCTTCTCTCCCTGTCTTTCGCTGATCAAGTCGAAAACAATCACAAATAATCTGAAAAATTGTGTCTGTCTTGCTGGGAATTAAACACTGAGGCTCCCAGGCAAACTTTCCCGGGGAGGGTTCGTGCTCTCAAATGTCACAGGAAGTTAAATGTGCCCTGGAAATAATCTCATTTCTGCCCACTTTGCTTTTCATCCCGTTTTACCTCCACATCAATTATTCTCCTCAGGAATTGAATCAGGGGGTTGGACAGGGTGAGTCCCCCCGGGGGACAGGTTGGGAAAACAATCTGTCACCTCTGATGGGGAAAGACACTGCAGGATGTTCTCTTCTGGATCTTTCCAGAGGATATTATTTCCACCTTGAAAATGATTTTTTTTTTTTATTTTTTTTAAGTAGGGGTGTCAGAAAGGGTCAGGATTGGTCAAAATTGGGATTGTTCAGCCTGGAATAAAGAAGGTTTTGGAGTGATCCAATTGTGGCCTTCCTGAAGGACCTGAAGGAGCTGACAGGAAAGGTGGAGAGAGACTGTTTGGAGGGACAGGACAAGGGGGAATGGCTTCCCACCCAAAAAGAGTTGGATTATTGGATATTGGGAAGGAATTCTTGGCTTTGAGGGTGAGGAGGCCCTGGCACAGGTTGGGCAGAGAAGCTGTGGCTGCCCCTGGATCCCTGGAAGTGTCCAAGGCCAGGTTGGAGCACCCTGGGCTGGTGGGAGGTGTCCCTGCCCACGGCAGGGGGTGGCACTGGATGGGCTTTAATGTCCTTTCCAACCCAAACCATTTGGATTCAGTGATTCTGTGGAAAACCTGAACCATCTCCCTGGAATTTAAAACCATCCCTTCTTCCCCCTCAACTCTCATTTCCCAAAGGCAAACGGGCCGTGAAGAAAAAAAAAAACCTCTTATCAGCAGAGGGTGACAAATGTGTTTGGTTGTTGGTTTTCTTTTCTTTCCCAGTCCATTTTTTCACTTTCCTTTACTTATTATTAATTAAAGGCAGAGGTTTCCCACGCTGTGGCCCCTCCTCTCACCTGCTGCTGTTTGGTGTGGGAGCAACACTTTGCTGATTGGAACCAGGGGTGAGATGGGGCAAAGTCTCAGGCAATGTCCTACCCATGAAAGTTTGGAAAATCCTTCTTGATAAAAGGAATATAAAGTGTCCTGGAGTATTTTTTTCTTTTCTTTTCTTTTCTTTTCTTTTCTTTTCTTTTCTTTTCTTTTCTTTTCTTTTCTTTTCTTTTCTTTTCTTTTCTTTTCTTTTCTTTTCTTTTCTTTTCTTCTCTTTTCTTCTCTTTTCTTCTCTTTTCTTCTCTTTTCTTTTTTCTTTTCTTTTCTTTTCTTTTTTTTTCTTTTTTTTTCTTTTTTTTCTTTTCTTTCTTTCTTTTTTTTTGGGTGAATTTGCATCTGTAATTAAGAAGAAAAAGTGTGAAGGAGGAAAAAGCACAGCTGGGCTTGAAAATTTGTAGTTATTGGGTTTGTTTGGTTTTTCTTGAATTTAATTCCTCTCCATCCAGCAGGGTGGGATGGGATGGGATGGGATGGGATGGGATGGAATGGATGGAGCAGGACAGCAGTGGTTTCATTTCTCTGAGTGCTCCTGAGCACTCGGTTCATGATGAGCTGCCAGGGAGAAAAATGTAAACGCTTGTTCAGCACCATAATCAGGCAAAGGATTTGTAAAAAATAATCTCTGTGACAGATCATGTTCCTTCTTCTGCAGGAAAACAGCTTTTCTTCGCCCTCCATCAATTGTGGTGGTGCTTTTTCACAATTTCTCTTCGCTGGAGACGGACCAAGAGCATTTTCAAGTGTGATTAAAGGATGAAAGGACCTGCCTGGAGCTGTTTGGACAGGACACAGCGACAGGGATGGTTTCTCTGGTCCCAGCACGTGAGTGCCTGGTCACAGATGAGACCTGAGCTCCAACATTCCCTTTCCCAAATCCATCCAGGGCTGGCCCAGCCCTGCACCTTTGCTTTGGGGAGCTTTGGGAAGGCAAAGGGACAGGGGTGGGTGCCTTGGGGGATTTGCTGCTCTCCCTGATTTAGGAAAGCTTTAATTTGAGGGAAAAGTGGAGCTGGGCATTTACCAGCACGGAAAATAATAATTGAATTTGATCCTTTGAGTCAACCCAGTGATCCAGGGTCAACTCTCCCTTAGAGATTTCTGCTTAATCTTCCCAGAGCCACAGGAATGATTTGGTTCCAACCCCAGCTCCACCTTTCTGTGCTTCCCTTGCCACCATTTGCCAGAGGAAAACCACTGTTTATCTAAACCCCCCTTTCACCTGCAAGACGATTTTTTAGCTTTTTGCAGTTACCAGGTGGGACCATGTGAAGAACATTCCAAGGGATTTGGATTGAAACACGTATTTATTTTTTTCCTGCCAAATGGAAGCTGGAAGAAAACCAGGCTGTGAGAGCACTTGGAGATCTCCTCTCCCTCGGGCAAAAACCTGACTGGCAGCACGGGGAGGTGGAGGCAGAGCTGGGACATCACAGGGAAGTAATGAGGGTTTGAAGACAGTCCCTACAAAACTCCTATTCTGGGCAACCCCCAAACTGACATTTATTTACAGCAAACATGTAATTGAAATGTCAGAGGAGAACAATTAAAAGCATCCAGCGACGTGGATGTCAATGGGAGCAGCGCTGGGATTTTGCTTTCAGTGCAAAGATGGATTGGGGCTGGTTTTTCCCTTTTCAGTCATTCCCTAATCTCTTTTCAATGTCATGATCTATTAAATACAATGTGGAGCAGAAGGAGATGGTTTTAACCTCCAGCACCTCAATAGATTTTGCTCCAGCAGTAGCTGAGGGCTTAGATTTTAGTCATGTTTGTAGATACTCATACAACATATAATATTTATATACACACATTATGTATATATCGTGTAGGTGACTTATTATATATTTTCTATGATATATTAATGGTTTAAAACTAAAATGGAAGAGCAGCTCCAGCTCCACCTGGGGCTGCACACCCAGAGGAAGCCCAGGAGGTGCAAAAAGCCAAGCAGGAAGGAACTCCAAGCAGGAGGATCCACGTTCCCTGCAGGATTTTAACCTGCCAGAAGCACTATCAGGTTTCTCCTTGAGTTTTGAGGTTTACCCTCAGGTTATTCTCTTTTTCCAGCTGCTCAGACAAGGTCATGGAAAATCAGTGCAGCCCTGGACAGTTCCTGTGCTGCAGAACATCCTTTTGTTGCAGCTGACCTTCAGGACACGGTTGCAATTCCACAGCAACAATAACAACATTCAAGGGATGGCCCCTTTGGGCATTTCTGGTTGATATTCCACATGTTTCAGAATTAAAAAAAAAAAAAAAAAGGGGGGGGGGAAGACATTCTTGCCCCCAGCATCCCATTTTTCCAAGGGGACACTGAGTGAGAGCATCAGCACGAGGGGTCTGTGGGTTTGTTCCATCACCTCCCATCGTTTTCCTGGTTCCCCTTGTTGTCCTGAGGGGATTTGCACCGGGTTGGTCAGCAGAGAAATTGGGCTGGAAGTGTGGAATTTTTCCCCACAAAACTCCTGGTTCCTCACAGCGAGGACACGTCAGGAATCAGAGCTGGCACGAGGAGCAGAAACTGCTGTTTGCGAAGAGCTTTGATTAAAGTGTCAGCTGGAATTTGGAGCTGGTTGGGGGTGGGAGGCTGAATCCTTTTAATTGAAATGTTGGTTTGGGGGAAAAACCAGGGGATGTGTTTTCCCACAAACAGAATCAGGAGGGTGTGTCATCCCCAAGGCTGGAGGCTCCTGTCTCTGCAGGATGTTCTCCTGCAGAGTTTCCCTTCCCTCAGCTCCAAAAGTTCAGCCCTGGAAGCGTCAGGAGGTGACATTTGTGACAACCCTGGGTGTCCAGGGCTGTGAGCAGCCAGGGGGTGGAACGAGATGATCCTTCCAACCCAATCCTTTTGGATTTGTCTCTAACAAGGATCCAACGCTGGGCCTAAAAAGACCAAAATCACGAAGAGGAAATTTATTATTAAAAAAAAAAAAAAAAAGAGAAAAATCCAGAATTTTAGAGCCCAAAGGCTGTGAAAGAGAGGTTTGGGCGGGAAGCCCTGAATGCCACAGCCTGTTTTCAAAGGAATGGGAGCAGCTTTCAGCAGCAGAGGAGTGAACAGAACACAAATAGCTGGGTGGGGGGAAAAACAACTCAGCTTAATAGGCCCTGCTCAGCCTCCCAGAGCTGGGAGCACAAAAGTTCCTGGCCTGGGGTTTTTGTGTGTGTGGGTTTGGCCTTTGAGGGTTTTTTTTTCCTCCCTCTCTTTAACCAGCTGCTTTTTAACAGTTAAAAAAAAAACAAACCTGTAATACAGGAAACCATAATGGAAATTCCTTTCTGTGTCATCTCTGCCCCGTTTTTGGCTTGGCACACAATTAACCAAGTGCCCTACTAATGGCTGAGTGACATTTGCTGCAGTGCTGATGTGCTCTCCATTAGGGGTAATAATCCCATTCCCTGCTTCCAGGGAATAGCTGGAACACCTCAGGAGCTCAGTTCCACGTGCAAGTACAAAAGTCAGGGTTGAATTCACAAAGCTGCTTCGTTGGTTTCTTCCTGAAAAAGCTTCAATTTGTTGATTTGGTTCAAAATCCTTGGCCTCATTTCAGCAGGTGCAAAGGGCTTGGAGTGGATTTGTCAATGGATCTACTGTCACCTGGGCAAATTTTGGGGGGTTTTATTAAGGATGTTTGAGCAGCTTGAAGTCTGTCCCCTGTTTCTTTGCTGCTGGTGAGATACTCAGTTTTGTTGCTCTCATTTCGAGCTAGAAATGTTCTGTCTGTATATTGTTATTATTCACAAGAAATATTCACTTGACATTATTTCGTTATTAGAGTGAAACCCCCGAGTGTAAATTACTATACACATATGACAGAGGTATATTGCAGATGTCATGAATTACCTTCAAGCTGTTTTAAAGTCACTGTAAATAGGTTTTACAGAAGTTTTAAAGGGAAGACTCAAAGCCCACAAGCCGAAACTACAGTGAATGCAGCAATTCCGTGAGCAATAATACCCATTTATTTTATATGAAAGATCCTAGACTTTTTCTCTCCACACTTGCCAAGGGCTTAACAGAAAAGAAGGAGCTCTATTTTTTTTCCCCCCAGATTTGCAGAGTTAGTACAGAAATCACTGTTTGTAACTGGCCACTTCCAGATCCACTGGGTAGCGGATTCGGAAGGTCATGCACTTCTCCCTGTCAATGAAAATACTGTTGGCCTTCACAGCTATTTCCTTCTCCAGCTTCATCCTGGTCTCCTCCAGGTTCTTCAGGCACTGCTCAGATTCCATCAGCTTTCTCTTCAGGGCTTCAAGGAACACTGTGAGTTCTTCCACCTCACTCACCAACCTGCAGGGGATTACAGGAGGGAATGAGGGAGAGCTCAGAGAGACGGGAATTGCAGTGGGGATAAAGATCAGCAGCTCTGGAATCCTGAGATTCCTCTGGGGAGTACCAAGAACTGCTTTGGGGAGTACCAAGAATTCATTCAGGCAGCACCAAGAATGTTTTTGGCTGCTGAGCACAGTGGAATTGTCCATCCTCTAGGATTGTACTTTGAATTATCCATCCTCTAGGATCGTACTCGGAACTAGAGGGCAACTCTTGGTAAATAAATCACCCAGTCTGAGTGAATCAGAGGTTTGTTTGGAGCTCTGCTCTCCGGTAGAAAACTCAAGAGAGAGAAAAGTCTTTTATTCCACAAGTGCATCAGGTTTTCTGGAAGCAAAGCTCCTGATGGGATCAAAATGGGACCTTTCATCGGAAAGGATTTGTTGCCCTCCAGTTTTTAGTCCTGAAAAATCAATCACCACCAGCCCTTCCCTTTGTAACCCTGAGACTTGTCCCAGAATGTTCACATTCCCAGCTCTTGGAGCACAATTCCCTCACACAGAGTCCCCCTCGCGGTGGGTTTTTGTTTGCAAGTGATCCACGTGCTGCCAGATAATCTTTGGATTGTCTAAATCCAAGAGAAACCACCCAGTTCAGAGAATGAAGCTGTTTGGTGACATTAAATAACATTAATAACATTAAAAATAAAATATTGGAAATAAAATGTTTAAAATCATAACGTTTAAATAATATAATATAATACGATGCAACATATTTAATTTACATAACAAAATATAATAATATTTACAATAACATATTTTAAAATCTTTAATTTCAATGATACAATATAACGCAAATATTGTAATTTCTATAATATTTTAAATAAATATTTAAATAATATATTTTAAATAATGTCAAAATACTATATATAATATAATATAAAATAATATAATTTATATAATAAAATAAAATATAATAAAAATGTTTACAATAACATATTTAAAATACATATAAAATATTTCTGTATATATTTTGATATATATAAAATATACAATAAAATACTCCTTACACTGATCTGTTGAATTATTTGTGACCCAAACTGAGTAATAAAAGCTAAAGGCTGTGTGTTACCAATAAAAAGTGGGAAAACTGGCACTTTGGGATAGAAAAGGCACTTGGAGAAGTTGTTTCCTTACCTGAACTGTGGCTCATCCTTGCAGAGCTCAATGTTGGGCCTGAAGGACCTGTCATAGAGCCTGGTCTGAGCCACTTTCAGGTGGGTTTCCTTGTCCCTGATGGCTTTTTTGAGAGCAACGATGTTGGCTTCCTCCTCTCCAATGTCCTTGAGGATCTGAGGACACCCAAAGAACTGGTTAAAAAAATGATATTTTCCCTGTGCATGGATAAACATCTGCTCATGGAGCACACTGTAGTTCTGACCTCATACTTGATCAGAATTTAGAAGAAATTAAAGTACAAAAGTGGTTTGGACCTCTTTGTTTTTACTTTTACACTGAGAGTCACATCCTGGCTCTGAGAAGCAGCAGGAAATATTCTGCAGCCTGCTCAAACCCTCTTCCATTCCTGCCATGGGATAACAACCCATCCCACCTCCAGGAAGTGCTTTTATTGTCCATCTTAATTTGATTATTTAAATTGTAAATTTGAGCCAAAAAAAAAAAAAAACAACAGCAATTTTGAATGAGATTGAGAATGCTTGACACCCGACTGGGACTACGACGTTTTATAAGACAAATCTACTGCGTTGACCTTCTCAGGAGAACTCACCTTTTCCAGGTGCTGAACTCACCTTTTCCAGGTGCTGAACTCACCTTTTCCAGGTGCTGCTCCAGCCTGAGCTTGGCATCGTCCAGCTCCCTGCAGTGGTTGTCGAAGGCCTCGTTGACGGTCGCCCGCTGCATCCGCAGGTCCTCGGACACGTCGTGGATGATGTTGTTGATGAGGGAGCGCAGCTGGACAGAGGCCAGCTTTTCCTGCTCTGCGCTGTAAATGTTGTCATGGCTGAACTGGGCCCAGGTCTTCGGTGTGGAGGCGCTGGAAGGAGAGAAAAATGGGATAAAATGGGAATGTTGCCCTCGAGGAGATGACCTGAAGCTGTGCCATCAACCTCTGAGCTGCTGCTTGCAGGGTAGACTTGCCATGAAGGAAGAAGACTAATCCTTTAACAAATAATTAGAAAAAGGCTCCAGGGAGACCTGAGAGCTCCTTCCAGTGCCTAAAGGGGCTCCAAGAGAGCTGGAGAGAGACTTGGGACAAAGGATGGAGGGACAGGACACAGGGAATGGCTTTGAAGAGACAGAGGGGAAATTTAGGTGGGATATTGGGAAGGAATTGTTCCCTGTGAGGGTGGGCAGGCCCTGGCACAGGTTGCCCAGAGAAGCTGTGGCTGCCCCATCCCTGGAAGTGTCCAAGGCCAGGTTGGAGCAACCTGTGCTAGTGGAAGTGTCCCTGCTCGTGGCAGGGGGTGGCACTGGATGATTTTTAAGCTCCTTTCCAACCCAAACCATTCCATGATTTCTGGTTATACTTGGCCACGTGGAGCAGCAGAAGGAACCACAGCCCTTGGGACAGGACATCCCTGAGAGGGGAGGGGAAAGCCCCCAGGCTGATGTTCCACCACTCCTATCTGTGTGCAGGAAGCAGCACCAGCCTTTCCCAAATGAATGTCTTGCCTTCCAATGTCCAACAGCAAGTCCCAACAGGTTTTAGATCAGCCCTCAGCAGCACAAAGCCAATTATTGCCAAGAAAAACCCCTCCAAGCTCAGCCTGCCTGTGGATGGCCAGCTTTGCCACCGGGGCTGGTGGCATGAACTCTATTTTTTGTGTCCAAGGAAGCAGAATCCCCCCTTTAATTCCCACCAGTGTCAGCTTGCACTGCCTCCAGGGGTGTTGTGTTTTCCCAGGGTTATTCCAGGAGGAGCCTGACAGGAATCACTCACTTCTCCTCAAACTTGACAGAGCTGGGGTGGGACTGGATGTCGGTGCTGTCGTTGCTGTAGTTGACACATTTGTCATCAATGTGATAGGTTTCCACCTTGTCTGACCAGTCCAGCTCACAGAACTCCTTCTGGATCCGGTTGGAGCTGCAAAGTTTAAACCACACGTTGTTAGTGGGGAACATCCCAACCCCCAGACCCACCACAGGCACTTCGAAGCTCAGCTTTGGGGCTTTTGTGCCACCACAAACCTTCCCTTTTGTCTCTGAAATCCTACCGATCCCTCTCTCTCACAGCCACCTCCTGGAAGGACACTGAGCCTGGTTCAGGTGGGATATTGGGAAGGAATCCTTCCCTGAGAGGGTGGGCAGGCCCTGGCACAGGTTGCCCAGAGAAGCTGTGGCTGCCCCTGGATCCCTGGAAGTGTCCCAGGCCAGGTTGGAGCAACCTGCTACTCTGCTGCCAGTTAGTCACACATAACCAGTTAATTAACGTTAATTACAAAAGCCTGCGGGTCGTTGCCAGCTGGGGACAGCAGGTGTCACTCTCACCCAAGGAATTAATACCCTCCTGGAAAACCCGACTAGAATGGGACTAAAATGATCTTTAAAAAATGACAAAAAGCCAAATAGGCTCCCCTCATACTCTAATTAATGTAACAGAGCTAGTTTACATTATTTTGCGTTTATAGCCATTCTTTTTAAAAATAGTATTTTATTTCAAATGGTGGAATAGGAGCAGATTTAAAAAAAAAATAAAAATTAAAATTAAAATATCAAGGTTTCCAGCAGTCAGGTCCGTTCTATTGATGCATTTTAGGGGTCAGGTAACATCTTTCCAAAGGGTTTGTTGGAAATTCCAAGCACATAATCCTTTGGAAAGGCAGTGAACACCCACGCTGGCACAGAAGGTACAGATTTAAAGTTCACACTGACATCTGGTGGCAAAAAAACCCCCTCACTTTGAAAAGGTGACATTCCTTTAAACCAGCCAATAACACAAATATATCACAAGGTGCAAGAATCATCCAGGTAATACTTTCAGAACACTTGAGTTCAGTGTTGGGAAGAATCAGCCACAATTAGAAACCAGGACTGGAAATCTAAATCTATTTTTTAAATGGAATTCCCACAGCCCAGGAGCACTGGTGAGGTTTTTATCCACTATTCCCACGTCCCAGGAATTATCTGGCTCCATGAATCAGCTGCTAAAGTTGCGGGGAGAACGTCCTACCGGATCTGGTTGGTGGCTTGGATGATGGTTCTTTTCAAAAGATCCCGGATATTCCTGATTAGATCAGCTTCCTAAAGAAAAACAGGGACATTTCTGTGACATCCACAGCAGGACTTGCCCTCCTGCCAAGCAAGGTGAGTTCAGTGGTGGTGGAGAAATAAATAAAGAGTTTAATTAAAATAAAACCACAGCTGAAGGGGGAGAACACTTCCTGCAATGGGTGAGCTGGTAAATTAAAAATTCAAAAGGGGTTTAAAGGGTTACATTTATAATAATTGAAATTATTTTGAGGTGGGGAGTCAGGCTCCATGTAAATAAAAAGATATCCAGCCCCCTGGGAGCTTTTAAATGGAAAAGCCTCCCTTTAGCAATGGAAGTCTCTCACTTGGAAAGAGTGAAACAACGCAAAAAGAACGAATTCCCTCGTGGAATGACCCAAAATATAATCGAAAAGTGGATTCCCTGTTGAGGAGATATTCAAATCTGACCTTTAGAACTGAACTCCTCCTAATTAATGGCAGCCCAGGGCTGCCAGGGGGGAACAAGCAGGAGGAAATGAGGAGGAAT
This sequence comes from Empidonax traillii, assembly GCF_003031625.1. Classification (NCBI taxonomy): domain Eukaryota; kingdom Metazoa; phylum Chordata; class Aves; order Passeriformes; family Tyrannidae; genus Empidonax; species Empidonax traillii. The sequence continues at coordinate 362,891 of NW_020956081.1, forward strand.
TTTCCTAATAAATGATTTTTCTTAACTTTGAGAAGAGTTAAAAAGTCAGGTTGTTTGGCTGGAGGAGCTGTGGCCGTTGGATGGAGATGAAATCCTTTGATCCAGGTCCCTCAGTGCTGTTGAACACCGTGGGACAACCTGGGGGCTGGTTCCTGGGAGAAGGTCCACATTCCACGAAGAGGAGCATTCAGAGGGACCTGCTCTGATCTAGCACCACTCATGTGATTTTAAACACTTTTTAAATAGAGGAAGGACTTTAAACAATCCTTCTTAACACTTGTTGTGACATGGAACCGCCCAGGAGGATCGCTGGGCCTTGGCATTGCAGAAGAACCTTCCCCTGCTGCCCGGGCTGCTCCTCATCTCAGAGGGGGCTGCCACCAACTTCAAGGTCCTCCTCACCTTCAGCAGCTGCCTCTCCACCTCATCAATGACCAGGTCCGGGGGCTGCCTCCTCTCCCGGCACTGCAGGTTATCGGTCACCACCCCGTAGGGCACCTCGGTGGCATCGAGGGTCCGCTGCAGCCGCAGCTTCTGCGCCGCCAGCAGGTTGGTCTCGGCGTCCAGCTCCATCACCTCCTTCTGCAGCTCCACCCGCCAGAAGTGGATGTCCTGCAGGCGCTGCGCCAGGGTGGTTTTGGAGTGCTCCTGAGCCCTCTGCGCGCAGGCGGCCGCATGTTTGGTGAGGTGCTTGGACTCGGCCCGGTCGCGCTCCGACTCCTCGCCCACGGTGTACGCCTGGTTGTAGACGCGGGCGTTCCTGCGGTGCCACTCGGGCAGCTGGTACTTGGAGGTGCGGAAGCCGGCCATGGCCATGCCGCAGCACGAGCCGGGCCTCTCGTCGCGGGCGACATGGCAGATCTTGCCGGGCAGGGGGCAGGAGGGCACGCCCGGAGGCACCGGCTCGTCGGGGAGAGCCATGGCGGAGCCTCCGCGGCCGCTCCCGCCTCCCGCTCGGCGTCCGCCCGTCACCGCGGCAACCGCCCCACCAATCAGGAGCGGGCGCCGCGTTTAACGGACACCTCCGCCAACCAATCGCAGCGAGGATGCGCCCCGAGGGCGCCTCTGATTGGGGGGTGCTCCGCCTGCGCCCGCCCCCCCGCGCGGCTTGTTGCCATGGCGACGGGGACACCACGGTGGGGGTGTCATGGCGGCGGGTGGGTCCCGTGGAGTCGTGGGTTCCGCGTGGAATCACGGCATCCTGGAATCAGAATAGTCAAGGCGGGAAGAGACCTCTAGGAACAACAAATCCAACCGTCAACGCACCAGCGTCGCTGTAACCCCTGAAACCCCAAACCACATCGCCCGGTGCCAGATCCAGACTCCTCTTAAGCACCTCCAGGGATGACAAAAATGTGTCCACCACCTCCCCGGGCGGCCCCTTCCAATTCCTGACCACCCAAACAGTGCAAAGAATTCTTCTAACATCTAGATCTTATCTGTCTGATCTGAAGGCCATCTCTCCTAGTCCTCCCTGGAGGCACAGCAGAAGACACTGGTTCCCTCCCCCTCACTGCAACCCCTGGGCCTGGGGCTCCACTTTTCTGACTGATGCACGCCCACAATGACACATTTTTTTGGACATCCAGGAGGATCCCAGCAGGATTTCAGCCCAGCAAGTGGTGGAAGCCAAGAGGAGGCTCTGTATTGCTCCCACCACGTTTGCCCTGGGACCCAGAGAATCCCTGGAGGGCCCTGGCCCTGCGGCATCCAAGGGGTTAAAATTACTCAATTTAATCCACTTTTGCGCTCAGATGTTCAGTTTTACGGCCACTCGTGTGACTTCGGTCTTGACACATCACAGGTGCTGATGAAATGCAGTTGCTGCTGCATCCACCTGTTTAATTGGCACCTGAGCAGATTCAGCTGCTCCTGGAATTAGGGTGAATTTTGGGGGTTGCCATCACTCTGTAACAAGGAGGGGGAAGAAAAAGGGAAAGGAAAAAGGGAAAGGGAAGAGAGCACACCTTGTGTTCGGAGCCCGCAGCACAAGGAAGGTGCTGGTGACAACAGAGGGCACTCTCACCCTTGCACAGATCTCCGTCTTCAATGTCATTTCGATTCAGAAAATAAAAAGGATGAAACCTCGTTGAGCCCCGGAGCCCCCTCCGTGTCCCCCGTGCCCGTGGGCTCCCTGGCTCGGGGGAGGGATCCCAGGGATCCCTCAGGCTCCAGGCAGTGTAAAGCTGTTCCCCCTTGTCCTGTTACTCCTGTCCAAAGTCTCTCAGCTTTCCTTTGTGTTACCCCAGCCCTACCTTTCCTTCTCCTCCCCCTGCTCGTGGCCTTCTCTGCAGGAGGATCTATGCAAATATTGCATTTTAAAGTACAATAAGTTTCCAGGAAAAGCCCTGCTGAGCTATTTGCAGTGAAAATCCTTGGTATGGAAAAGACTTTATTTTTAAATAAGGGCTCCAACAATTTGTTATTAAGTGGTTTGTTGTTCAGGTTTGTTTTTTTTTTTTTTTCTCTGAAGGTTTTAAAAGAGCTTTTATTAGTGACATCTGTCAAGTCTTCCTGATCCAGGGCAGGGATCACTCCAGGGAGCAGTTTTAGAGTTCTTCTCCCACCTGGTCAGTGTTTCCAAGGACCAAACAGATTTTGGGGAATATTTTCACCGAGTTATTTGGGGCTCTTTGAAGTGTTCGCAGATGCATCATGTCCTGACAGCCTGAACATCATTTCGTTGCAAGAAATAAAAGCAAAATCCATTGGCACCCTTGGCAGATTCTGGAATTCCCTTCCTTATCCAGGGCAGATCCAGACACCCCCTGTTTCAAAGCCATCCTGCCACTCATAACGTGCCAGCAGAACATATAAATTATTAACAGCTCTTCAAGCTCAGGGCACCAGCTGACAAAACACAGCAGAAAGAAAGACCAGAAATGTTTTCAGCTCCATCTTTTGGATGAGGAATTCTCTTGCCTACAATCCTTCTAACAGGAAACCTCACCCACCTGAGAGCAGCTCCTGATTCTCCACATCCACACTGACCAGCACAAGAAATCCTGGGCTCAAACTGCTTGGAACAGGGGGACAAATTCTCCTCCTGGTGCCCCACTTGATAGAACTCTTCTCATTTTTACTGTGAGAGGGACATAGTTTTTTAAAATTCGATTTTTATGTAATATTGTTTTATTAATTAAGCATCATTATCCATTTTATCTGCTGGCTGCACACCCCAGCAGCGAGCACCTTAGCAGGGTGATGGAGAAGAAAATGCAGCACATTCATCCACATGATAAATTGGGAGAAAATCTGGTGAATTAGTTCAGAGGAGAGAAAATACGGACAATTATTTTCCATAAGGCAGCGTCTGGTACTGACAAACTCTGCCTGAGAGCGACAGAGCACAGGAATAAAGAGATTAAAGAGTTGGGAAGGGAAATTTTTTGTTTTAATATCAACAGAGTGTTGCGTTTCATCTTAAAAAATAAACACACAATAAACATTTCAGCCTCAGGAGCTCTGATGGTTGGCAGAGGACTGAGACCAAAGGCTATCTAAGAATAATTGTCCTTCCATCATCTCATATCCCTAAGATTAGAAACCTCTCTGCTGACTGGAAACTAATCACCCCTCCCTAGAATTTGATAGATGCAGATAACATTAATTATTTGCAGCATTATTAGCATTTCTTTTAAAAAAAGAGGTTCTTTCCCAAGCAAAACAAAGCCTGAATTGAGTCATTCCAGCAGGGATGAAACCCCCAGTCACGGCTTCACCTCCCAGCCTGGTGTCTGGGAGCAGAGGGTGTTTGAGGAGACCCTTGCAGGAGGTGACAGCACTTGGAGTGGCAGCTGCCAGTGCTCTGTTTATTGGCAATTCCCACCAGCTCACGGAGTTGCTCCTTCCTGAAATCCATCCTGAAGGGGCAGCCTTGGAGAAATCCTTTTCCTGACAGTTCTGGTCCAACACTGCCCCTGAATGTCCTCATGGAGCAGCCTGGAAAGCTGCAGCTCCAAGATCCTGCAGCTCCCAGATCCAGCAGCTCCAAGATCCTGCAGCTCCAAGATCCAGCAGCTCCAAGATCCAGCAGCCCCAAGATCCAGCAGCTCCAAGATCCAGCAGCTCCAAGATCCAGCAGCTCCCAGATCCAGCAGCTCCAAGGGGGGTGGGATTGGAGTTGATTATTCCCAACCTCCAGCCACAGCTTCTCTGGGCAAAGTGAGGACCTTTCTGCCCCCACAGCAGGGATGTCCAGCTTTATTTCCTCAGGGACACTTGGAGGTTGGGAATAATCAGCTCCAATCCCTGTGCTCCCCTCTCCCACCTCCCTGGGAGCTGTGGCAGGGGGTGGTTGGGATGTGCTGCCTTCCAGACTCCAGGAGGGCTGGAAAGGGGAGCTGGGGAGTGTCTGGAGGGGAGTTCTGGCTTGGGGATGTGAGTTCTGAGCTGCTGAAACAAAACCAAGCCCCTCCCCAGCACTGCCAGGTCCCTTCCTGCTGCTGGCAGAGACGACTCTTATATCATTTTATTATTTAAAAAAGAGAAAATCTGGTTGTTCAGGCCTTCAGTGGAACCAACTGGTTCAGTTCCAGGAGGGAAATGAGATCACACCGATGTCTCCCAGCAGAAAAATCTGATCTTTTACTTACAAATGTAAAAGATCTCTTTTAAGATCCAAGGAAAATCTCAAGGTCTAAAAGTAAAAGATCTCTTTTTAAAAACTTGGCAGCTTTTAACTTTCGGATTCCGCCCCGCTCTTTCCTTTTCATGTACTTTTATCCATAATTTTATTAGATTCCCTTCTGCTCCTCCAAACATCAGCCTGAGTCACTTTTTGGAGAGTGCTTTCCTCCCAACCCGAACCTGGCACGTGAATGTGGGTCCCACACTGGTGGTTGGTGGGGTCAGCACTGAATCCTGATGAAATCCTGATGAAATCTTCGGAGTCTGCTGAGTCTCCTTCCCCAAATTTGCCTTAGGATGTGGTGCCCTGTGCCCCAGACCTGCTGGACTGATGAGTCACACACGTTTATTTTTGCTTTCCAACAATTGCTCCCTGTCAGGGAAGTGTGTCCTGTGATTCTTGCAGATTGAAATCCCCGTGGGGTGTGTGCTTGCACCGAGCCCTTCTGCAGAAAACGAGGCTTGGGCTGCCTTTTTGGTGGTTTTGGATTTTTTTTTTTTAACTCTTTTCTTAATTTATTCAGCCTCAAGCAGCCACGTGGTGCTAATCAGGCAGTTTGCTGCTGACCTGATGGAGTTCAGCAGCTTCTGTTTAAAACAGAGGGGGAAAGAATTTCCAGAGGAGCCTTTTATGATTCTTTTGCTTCAGCTGAATGCCAGGAGGAGCCCTCAGCATGGACAGTGGTTTTTCCAGCACTAACAAATTCCACAGTTCACAGGAAAACAATCCCTTCCTCCCCCACAGCCGCTGCTTTCTCGGTGTGGAGCCCTGAGTTTCACCCTGGTTTGAAACCAGAGCTGAGCTGAGCTTCATTTTCCCCAGTTTTTTTCCAATTTTCTCATTGAAAACAAAGTCTCCCCTTCAGCTTCCTCCTCTTTCTGCAGCCAAAACCTACATGTGCAGGCAAGAGGAGAAAGCAGGGGTTTTGTTTGAACAAGCCCAGGCCTGGGGAGGGTTTTGTCTGGTACAAACCAAGGTCTTGATCCTGCACTGAGATGTCCTGGGAAGATGATGTCCAGTGATGGTGTTGAGGTTGGAAAGGACCTTAAAACTCCTCCTTAAAGCCACGGGCAGGGACACCTTCCACTAGCCCAGGTTGCTCCAAGCCCTGTCCAACCTGGCCTTGGGCACTTCCAGGGATGTGGAGCCCCCAAATTCCTCTTCCAGGTCTTTTCCAACCGTATTGATCCCGTGGTTCCAAGCTGAATTTCATCCCCTGTTTTGCTGTCGATGGTTTCCATGGATTTGTGTCTTGAGCTGCTGCCAGAGCCTGGACATGTTTGCTGCTTCCCATCTCTCTAATCAAAGGCTGAGAATTTCACTTCATTTCCAAGGGAATTAGTCAGCAGGAGGGAGAGCTGATAATCTGCTCGCTGGAAATTCTCACCTCCTGCAGCACCTTGCTGTGAGTCACTTGGAAATGGCTTTGCCAAAATGTTCATTCCCAGCAGGAATATTCAGCTCTGAGCTCGGGGTCACACAAGAGCCTGACTCAGACTGTGGTGGCAACGACCCAGTGGGGACAATGGCACCCAATATTTGCACAAATAAATCTCAGTTTTGGCTTGTGGTCGGTGGTTTTGCCACATTTCAAGACTCAGGCTCTCTTACCAAAACAACAACTCCTGTAGGTCTTTATTTTTATTCTCTTTTTCTTATTAAAAAAAAAAATAGAAACTGCCTAAAACTTCCAAATATAGAGGATGAATCCTTCAAATATTCACTGGAAAACCAGAGCTGGGCAGAGAGATGAGTGGTGGGGAATTAGAAATGAAAAGCCTGAGTGTGAATATGAAGAGGGACCTGGAAGTCATTTTTTTAAAGACAAAGAAAAAGCCACAAACTACTTTTGGGCAGCTGAGAACGATGGGTCCATCAGTCCATCAGGCATTTCACTTGCTAGGAGCTATTTAGGAAAATTCACAGGGATTCATCAGGACTTGCAGAGTCACCAAGTGCAGGTGCTTGTAGAAAAATGACATTTATAGCTTTTATTTTGCCTGCCTTTGGTGGGTGGCTGATTGTATTTGGGTGGCCAGGCTCCACCTCTGGGAGGTGAAAAGGGATGGGCTTCAATCTGATGGGTATTTTGGGTCAAATGGCAACAACTTCAAATTTCTGGAGTGTGTTTCTTTTCTCAGTTTCTTTTCTGATCTCAGCCATTGAGTTGATCTTCATAAACTGCAAAGAAAAGGGAAAAATAATGTCCTTCTGCTGGGGAAAAAAAATATTCAAATTTCAAAGGCTGAATAATATTCATAACCCACATTATTCTTTATTACCATTAGAGAATCTGACATTAATGGACCTTGTGCAAAGCTGCTTGTCCTTGGTAAATATTTACTCAGCAGCATCAGGACATTTCAGCTTCTTTCTTTGCTCTTTAATTATTTGTTTATGGCATCTCTCTATTGTCGTTCTTGATGCCTGATCACTCCCCTGGATTGCCAACCCTGTGTCCTGGAAACACAAAATCAACACAGTTGATTTTCTAGCATGTTATTTTGGGTGATAAAACTTGGTTCTAGAAACCCTGAACACAGGAGAGGGTGGATATTTTTCCACAACTCCCGGATAATTATGACCAAACATCAGTAATCTGCTTTTCCCCCCTTGGGAAAGAGCAAACCAAAAGTGGTGTGTTCCCAGATCAGCTCAGTCCCTCAGATGCTCTAAAGCAGGGAGGAGTGAAGTTATTCAGTGAATTCCTGGACCAAACTCCCTGGAATTCTATGGAGAAAATCTCTAGGTCCCTTTTCCAACGCCAGGAGTGCCCCAGATTGGTGCTGTTTGTCCTCCACCAACCCCCAGCTCTGTCTGGAGTTGGCTCAGGGGATGGCAGAGTGGGATGTTCTGGGTGTGGGAAGTTCTGGATGTGGGAAGGTCTGGGTGTGGGACATTCTGGGTGTGGGATGGAGAAGCCTTTGATCCCTCAGGATTTACAGATCCCACATATCATGGGCTGTGTTCCCAGAGGGAATGGTGAGGCAAGACCCTGCTGCCCAGCCTGGCTCAGTGGCTCAGACCCTCCAGATCCCCCAGAATGTTTCATTTACCAGACCTGGCTCCTTTCCTAGCAATGAATCCAAACCTGCTCCTGATCCTTCTGCTGGAGGCTCAGTGTGAGCACAGCCTGCTGCCCACGCTCCAGGATCCATCCCAGCCGTCCCACTGTGCTCATCCCACCCAACAACCTGCTATGAGGATCCCCTCTTTGGAAATGGTTGGGAGCAACTCTTGACCCTGCAGAAAGTTGCTCAGAATGACTCGATAAATGGAAATGAAAATTTAATGGAAATGAATCGAAACCAAACCGAACCCCAAGCTTAATATTTAAGAAAATGTCAAACATGATTCGGAAGTCTTTGCTTATTGAAATTGGTCACTAATTTTTTTTTTTTTTTTAGCTAAATATCTGTAAGATTAATTGAAGTTTCTTTTCCCTCTTTGTTCTTCTATAAAAATTACATTTGCTCAGCACTTCCCATGCAAATTTTTTTGCTTCCAAACTGTGCAAGAGCAGAGATTTATATGATAAAAGCAGTCAGGTGGGAAAGTGGAGCGACAGGACAGGGAGAAAACGCCTTTAAAATGAAAGCCACTTCTGGCTGTGGGGAGGTGAAGGTGGCAGTGGCCTCCACCCCAAAGGGCTGAATTCCCAAGTTCTTTTTCACCCCAGACAGGAATTTAAAGATATCCATGCACCCTCCTGTACATGACAGCTGGAAAGAGGAGCAGTTCAACCAGCTGGGCTCGTTTCCTTTCCCCCCTCCACCAGAAACTACTCCAAGGACCAACCACACAACCCTAAAATCATATTTACTGAGCTTGCCCTCCCACAGGGGATGGGGACTGGGCTCTGGTTGCTGCTTATCCTTCCTGATCCCATGCAAAGGGAAGTATAATCCCTGGGGACGCCAGGCCAGGGTGTGTGAGGAACCAAAATCCTCTTCCTCCAAACTGGTTTTGATCTTTCTGAGGGCTGGAAATGAGGAGCAGTAATTAAAGCTTAACTGGAAGAGATCAGAAAGCTTTTAATATGAATAAAACTTGTCCCAGGCCTCATGGATAATGGTATTTAAAGACTGTGTCAGTCAGCACTCCGAGAGCACGTGCTGGCTCTGTCCAGGTGTGGGATGCACTGGGAGCACTGGGATGCACATGGGAGCATCACCTCACCTCTTTCTGGGACTTTCCTGCTGGAATTCCTTGGATTGTTCCAGCTTTCCTCTGATTTGTCAGGTTTTACCTACAGGGATCATATTTTCACACTCCCTCACCTGGACTTTGCATTTTATTTCTCGCCGCTTGGTCGGTTCTTAACAACAAGAATTCACAACGCTGAAAACAAGAAACACTTTTCAGTCTCTCCTGATCCTTTAAAGGCAAAGAGCAGCAGCTCAGAGAGGGGACAGAGACCTTCACAGAGGGTCCCCTGAAGGAAGGACATCCCTGAACTTACCCAGGATGAAACATCTCCCCGCAGAGTGATGTTTGGGGCACTGCCTTGTGTGGAGCAAAGCTGGGGCTTGGCATTTACTGCCAATTTAAGGCAGTCCTGGACAGAATTCCCACCCTTTTCTCAGCTCTGGAGCTGCCCTTTGGGAGAGGAAAAGAGAGGGGGACGTTTCACCTCTTGCCTTTCACCCCCTGGGTGCCAAAAGCAGTGGAAATTCCTGGATGGAAGGGCTGAGCAAGGCAAGGACAGAGAGCAGCCCCCACCTCTGGCTCTGCTCCATGGAGAGAGCAGGATGTGAAAGGAGAGGATGTTTCAGCTCTGTCATTTATTCCAGCACTAAAAGGAAATGAAGTTTTAAATCCTAATGTTGAAACTCCTATTAAAAAAGAGAACTAAACCACAGCACACAAGAGTGTCTGGCAGGTAGAGCTTTTTTGGATTAACCCAGCTGCTTTTTTTTTTTTTTATTATTATTATTTATTTTATACTGCAGATGAACTCTCCCTGCCTTGCTTTAAAGGTCACCTTTTTTTTTTTATTTATTTTTTTTTATTTTATTTTCAACTCCTGTGCTGGGAAAATGCTTTTAAGTTTCATCTGCTTTGTGTGTGTGCATTTTATAAGCCCTGGGTTTATTTCTTATTGGAAAATGGTCCTGGATCATCTCTGAGCTGGAATTGTATTTCTCAGGTGTGTGTGTGGGAAGGAGGGTTTTTAACTCTTCAGGCTCTTTTTTTATGGGATGTTCAGCACTGTGTCTTTGGATTTTAAGCTACCAACCAAATCCTACTTGGGGCATCTTTTCTTCCCCCTCCACCCACCCTCTGCTGGAATCTCATCCCAAACTTCCCTGCCATGATATATGCGATGGGTTAATTTAAAAAAAAAATTAAAAATCCAAAAGAAAATCAATTAAAAATCAATTCTGAGCTGCTTTTCCCTCCTCCTGGCACTGTCACCACCACCAGCTCCATAAGGAGAGGCTGTTTCCCCTCCAACACCTTCCCTGGCTGATGGAGGGGCCTGGAGATATCCCAGACATTTTCACACCTCCTGCTCCTGCCTATAATCAATCCCCAGCCTGGGGATGTTCAGGGGGCAAAGCAGAGCTTTTCAAAATGTTACAGCAAATCCCAAATGTCATTTTATCCTTCTCCTCCCTCGGAACTCTCTCAGGGAAAAAAAAAAAAACAAACAAAAAAAGCAGTTTGCTGACAAATGACACCAAGAGGGGAACAGGGATGGACCAACTCAGTTTGCAGCTTAAATCCCTGCTGGGGATTAACTCCCTGGCCAAAACCTGTGTCCTGAGGATTATTAAGGGACAAATGGATTTTCCAAGGGGGCCCAAGTCAGCTCAGATTATCCAGACTTTGTCCATACTCAGCCAACCCCTAAAAGCACTAATTCCCAGGAGCTGGAAGTGGCAGCAGGACAAAAGCCCACCTGGAATATCTCAGTTACTCCTCTCCCAGTTGCTCCAAACCCATTATTTGATGGCCTAAATCCATTTAAATTAAAAATAAAAATAAAATAAAAAAAAAAAAGCCCTAACAAGTGGTTTCCCTGAACATATTCCCCAAATCACGTTTTTATTGATTCCCAAGCAGCACCACAGGACTCTCCCATGGACATTCCCTATCCAAGTGTGTCACATAACTCTGGTACATTGATCCATTTCCACCTTCCAACTAGTTACATTTTTGCTCCATTAATCACATTAAGAGGCTGGTGCTGATCCTCAAAGCTCTGATGGGTAGAATTACCCTTCTGATTTCCATCCCAATTTATTTATAGGCACTCGATTCCCGTTGCCACGGAAGTTATACTGGAGATGTAAAAATAAAAGCTGATATTTAGCAATCTGTCTACACTGAGGACAGGGAAGGAGTCAAAAATCCCTGCTTTCAGTGTTAACTAAGCATCTGATGGTAATTTTACTAATAGGAATTTGCATTTCCAGAGCAGATGAGCAGCCAAGGTAGATGTTAATTTACTGTCTCGGGCAGCAAAGTCATGTACAATTTGTAACCCGGTGGAAAGAAAATGTTGCAGTTAAACCCTTCTGTCCTTCAGAGCGTGAGGAGATATCAGAAATATCCCATATTTGATATCACCTGATTTCATCCCAAGGTGGCCCAGCCACCTTGGGATGAAATCAGGTGATATCAAATATGGGATATTTGATATTTGATATTTCTCTGCTGAGTGGTTCCCCTTCCAGAGGCCAGATGTTGCCAGAGGTGGGGGGTTCATATTTAATGTGCTTTTAAAAGAGATCAGCCCTGCCTTTTCAGGGTGGTTTCCAACGGGATCCTTGGAAATTGGGGAATTGCTGCTGTGGCCTCTTCAGGAAGCTGAACACACACACACACACAGGTGGGAGCTGGGAATTCCATGGCATGGATTTCATCCCAAACCCAGTCAGGACGTGGAGCTGGGACAGCAGGGAGGGATTTTCAGCAGCAGAGCCCGGCTGCTTTAAGGAAAAGTCACTCCAAGTGTTGGGAATCAGCTGCCAGAATCCTGGAATGGTTTGGGTTGGAAAGGATCTTAAAGCTCACCCAGTTCCACCCCCTGCCATGGGAAGGGACACCTTCCACCAGCCCAGGGTGCTCCAACCTGGCCTTGGACACTTCCAGGGATCCAGGGGCAGCCACAGCTTCTCTGCCCAACCTGTGCCAGGGCCTGCCCACCCTCCCAACCAAGAATTCCTTCCCAAAATCCCATCCAGCCCTGCCCTCTGGCACTGGGAAGCCATTCCCTGTGTCCTGTCCCTCCATCCCTTGTCCCCAGTCCCTCTCCAGCTCTCCTGGAGCCCCTTTAGGCCCTGACAGGGGCTCTCAGGTCTCCCTGGATCCTTCTCTTCTCCAGGTGAACATTCCCAGCTGTCCCAGCCTGGCTCCAGAGCAGAGGGATCCAGCCCTGGGAGCAGCTCCGTGGGCTCCTCTGGATTCCCTCCAGCAGCTCCACATCCTTTCTGGGTGCCCCTGAGCTGGGCTCAGCCCTTTGATTTGGGATTACCCTCCTCTTTAATTAAAGGCCCTGACCCTCTAATCCAATCAATCTCGATAAACACCAACCCTTTCCCCGCAGATGAAGCCGGAGCCTTATCAGGGCCCAACAGCCCCGTTCCAGAGATGATCCCTAAAACATCCCAGCAAATCAGCTCGTGGAGCATCTGATCCCCTCAGCTGGGATGGATCAGAGCTCTGCCCTCATGCTGAGCATGCTGTGGTGCCACTGTGTCACCTGGGCACTGTCCTACCCTCTGTCCCCAGGGATTGCTGCCTCCTTACCCGTCCCGTTCGTCCCACAAAACCTCTGGCTTGAAGGTGTTGTAGTTCCAAGGGGGAGGTGGCAGTGCTGGAGGATGGAAGGTTATGCAGTTATGGACTATTTTCCTCACTCTCCACCTTTCCCTGCCCAGGAGTTTTGTTCTAACAGGGGGATCCTGGTTTCCTCAGCATCCAGGAGGCCACAGAGCAGTAAATTATCATCTTCCTGCAAGGGATTGGCTTTTCTCCTGCAGCGAGTGCTTAAGGAACAGGCTTTAAAGGTTAAACCCCGTGCCAGTGGAATATGTACATCACATTCCCGGGGTGCCTTTTGTGTTTGGAAATCGACACTTGCCATCTGTGAAAAGGAGGAATTTAGACGTGCTGATACTCTCTGACATTTAAATGTGAGCCGGGGAAGATCAACACAGTCCGACTAGAGGGTAAATGGGGGGGATGTTGGGAGATGTTCGACTGCAAATATTCACATTGTGCGGTGCTGGGGGTGGGGGGCAGTGCCGGGGTTAACCATTTACACCTCCAGTGCTGGGGGCAGCTGTGGGGATGTTGAGGGGTTGGAGGTGTCCAGGGAAAGGAGCTTGGGAAGGGATTGGAGCACCAGGAGCTGGGGGGGGAGGGGGGCTCAGCCTGGAGAAAAGGAGGCTCAAGGGGGACCTTCTGGCTCTGCAGCTCCCTGACAGGAGGGGGGAGATCTGGGTGGGTCATGACAAGAAGGAACAGCCACAAGTTGTGCCAGGAGAGGTTCAGGTTGGATATTGGGAAAATTCCTTCCCAGAAAGGGGACAAACCCTGGCACAGCTGCCCAGGATCCCCATCCCTGGGAGCGTTCAAAAAAACCTGTGGATGTGGCACTTGGGTTCAGCGAGGAACACGGCGGCGTTTGGCCAAAGGTTGGACTTGATGATGTCACAAGGTGTTTTCCACCCTGAACAATTCCGTGATTCCATGGTTCTAGAGCTGTCCTGTCTCTGGGGTGTCAGCACAAGCCCCCACGAGCAGGATCTGTCCAGAACAAAGAGCCACTGCTGGCCAGAAGCTCACTCAGAACCTCCCATGGCTGGTGGTGAAGCCCCATCCCTACTTCGTGTCTGGCAAATCCAGGCTCAGGAGGAGTTTGGGATGCAGGACTCCACCATGGGCTCACCTGCAAATATTTGACAGTAATTCTGGGGGTGCAAAGAGCACAAAGAGCAACTTCTGGCACCAAATGTCCCATCCTGTGGACCTACAGCCCAAGCAGGTCCTTGTCTGGACACCAGGTCCTCCTTTCTCCATCCAGGGAGAGCTCAGGTGTGAGTGGAGCTGAAAATTTGGGAGAATATTTGGGATGATTTGTGTGTAGGGAGACTTCTCCTTAAAAACCAGGGAGTTCCTTCCCCTGCTATAACAGTTTCTATAGTAAATAACATTATTACAAGCACAGAAAGATGTAAAATGTGCTAAAAAAAAGGCAAACCAGTTAAAACAAAAACAAAGCAGTGAGGGAGTAAAATACAGATAGAACAGATCTATCATCCCTTTGGAGCAGTCCCAGTCTGGTCTGATATTGGTGTTGGCATTTTAGACCTTGGATTAACCCAGAAAACCCTGATTTTGCGAGTATGTTTCAAATTCTGGCCCCTCCAGTGACCTGATTCCCTCCCTTAACTTGAGAATCCTGTCTGAGTTTCTCTCTCAGCCCCGAGGGTGTGTGGGCAGGTTAAATAATGCAACAGCAGCTGTAATTACACTGTGCAGTTTCTCTGGAAACATTGGGAAAATATTAGCACATTGTTCTTCTTTTGTTCTTTTTTTTTTTTTTCTTTCTTTCCCTGGCTCTTTACTTTATTTTATTTTATTTTATTTTAAGGGCTCTAGAACAAATCTAATGGTTTAATGAGAAATATGACAACACGAGACATGAAGGAGATTTTTAGCGACTCTCATTACCCAAACTCAATTAGAGGAGGGTAATTAGCCGGTCCCCTGCTGTGAGAAGTGCAGGATGAAACCTTGGCAGGGTGGGCCTGATGCAAGGAGAGAGATTCAGTGCCAAACGAGCCCGGGGGTGTTCACAGTACCCCCCAAAACATCGAGATTGCAGCCTTAGCCACTTCCCTCTGCTCTTTTCCTGCCCTGAGATGGAGAATTGCACATCAACAACCTATTTCCCACCACGGGATAAAATCAGGGATGCTGGGGGGGGGGCTCACACGTCACCTCTTGGCCTTGAGATGGTTCTGAGTGTCCAATGGTTGAGTCCCTTCCCACCCGAACTCCTCTGTCCTGGACCCATCCTCAGATCCACCAACGCTCCTCGTGTCCAAGGACAATCTCCAGCAGCAAAATGCATCCTGCCTGCAGCACAAATCCCTTTAGTGGGAAGGTGGCAGCCCTCAGCAGATGGGCTGGGGGGTTCTGCAGGCTTGGGTGGAGCACTTTGCCGAGTGGGAAGGAGCAGAGCTCCAGTTAAACGTGTCCTTGTGTTACTGCAGGAGGGCAAGAGCAGAGCAGCCTCCCCATTCCAAGGAGCAGAGTGTAAATCCCTCCCACAAATCCCTCTCCTCCCTGGGATAACAGGAGAGGAGCTATCATCTGCCAGGAAAGAAGTGGAGATTTCTTGCTGATCCCTTTGTGTCTGGAGATTCCTGGGATGGGTTCTCAATTCAGCTGGAATGAGGGAGGCACTCCCAGTTCCCAGGAGGGACAGACTACTCCTGCTTTCAAATTCCAGTCCAGAGCTTTGATTGCCCTCATCAGATTTTTAAGGATTGGTAGCACCCAAATGTATGAGGGCACCAGGTGGGACTGGGCACTGACACACTGGGGGGTATTGGATGTGGGATTTACAGCCGTGGAAAAGCTCCCAGGGGCCAACAGAACTCCGTGTCCTCCCCTAAAGTCTCTTTTGGTGCCTCTTCAGGCACTGGAAGGGGCTCCAAGGGATCCTGACCCCCCTCCCAGCACCTTCCCAGGGCTGCTCTGACACAGCCATCCCCCCTCAGGGTGTCTGATCCAACAGGGAACCACCCAAAAGAGTGGATGCTCTGGAAAAAGGCTTTATCCTCACACATCCAGCCAGACAAAGGGGATTCTTTTGCTGGCAAAGCTGGTTATCAGCTCTGCTCTGCAGGTTTTTCACTCAAGAAAAATTACTATTATTATTCAAATATATATATATTATTTTTACCCCCCTGTAGAACAAATAGTACCAGGACAGGCTATTTCCATTAAATCCAGTAATAGTCTCACTGGTTTTGGGACTTTGGAGAAATGTTCTGCTGGAATTGGATTAATTAATGCCCAGAGAACAACGCACAGGAAGAATGGGTAGCTTATTCCTCACAAAGGCTCAGGTATTTAAAGCTAAATTGGGCTAAAAAAGGGCTGGGTGACTCTGGCTGAGGGGACAAAGGTTAAACCTGCAACTGCTGGTCCCAGGGCAGGAGGTTGGGCCAGAAAGGAGAGGAACTGGGTCTTTTTCTGGCATTGAGGTGGATTTGGGATCATATGAGTGTATCCCTGTGGCATCTCACATTCCTCATCTGCAGGAAACCCTGGGATGGAACTCCTCGACCAGGTGATCCACTGGGGTCCCTTCCAACTTGAACCACTCTGGGCATCAAAGCAAAGTGCCATTCCTGCCCATTCCCACGGGATAACTGTGCCTGGAGTCTCCTCTGGATCCCACCTGGCTCATGAGCTCCCATGGTTGGTTTTATAGGACTGGGTTGGGAAAAAATCAATCAGAACCTCTTTCAAACGCTCTGGAAGTTCTTTTGCCCAAACCAGTCAGTCCACCCCAACCTTGGCACTCAAGAGGCTGAAAGCCTTTACAAGACCACTCTGGATAACAGGGAAGGGGGAAAATCCTTTCTCTTTGCTTCAGCTGCCAACAAAATTCCTGCTTTAAAAATCCTCCCTTTGCCCACTGCTCTGTGATTCATCCCAGGACTGGGAGCCAAGGGATTATTTAAAATACAATGTACTGGGGCTGAGCCTTTGCAAAGCCAGCCTGCAATGCTTGGAGATTTTCCAGAAGAGATGAATCCCTTTAAAATGAATGCTGTGCATGTGTAGAGGGCATGAAAATACTCATAAATATATATATATGTACACACACACATAAAAACTACCCAGTGCATTGCCCTGAGCTCAGCTCTGCTAAATAGCACTGAATTCATGTTGCACATTCCCTTTAGGAGCTAAAGGCAGTATTCCCAGGTAATCCCAACTGGTTGATTCATGCACAGCTGGAAAGTGCTCCAAGCCAGTTAAAATGCCCCAACCAGGTGGAAACTACTGGCTGGGGATTTTCTTCTCCTGCAGGAGCACCAAGGCAGCTTTATCCTTGCAATTCCCATCTGCATGGCCAGGAATCCTTCCCTGGAGGAAAACCCCGGGAATAAATGAACCCCAGCCCTCACCCTGGGCCTCGGGGGATGGGGGGGATGATGGAGCTCCAAGAACAACGTCCCATTCCAGCTTCCAGGGGAGGTTTGTTTGCACCTTGGGGTTTGGTTTTTGGGTGGGAGGAGCAGCTCCAGTGCTCTGATAATAGCTGGGGTTTTATCTCTGCAAGCTCATCAATCATTTGGCAAAAAATTACAAAGGAAGGTAAAAGTCAGATTTTCCTTGGCAGTGTGGGTGGGATTTACCTGTGTGAGTGGTGGGTTTAAGGGGCAGGTGTGTTCTGAATGTAGGCTTTTTTTTTTCCTGGTCCTGCTGGTTCATTCATTGTCCCTATAAAAGACATTTCCTGTTTTCCTATTTTTTTTTTTTTTATCTTTTCTATTCAGAATATAAAATCTTCAGGGAAAGGCTTGTTCTGCCTCCCTCGACACCCAGCACTCCCTGAATCTCTTGGTGATCCCAGTGGATCAAACCCAAATGTGTCTCCAACAAACTGTTAGAGGTGGAACAGCGCTGAGGGTCCTGCCTTTTCGTGGGACACCCAGGAACCAGCAGGAGATAATTCTATTTAAAGCCAGGATTTGCCCCTGCTTTGCCTTATACCCACCAGGGAAAGATTTCGGAGCCACCATTTGCATAAAATCAGATGCTTCCCCTTCCCTCCCCGTCCAAATTCCAGTGAGGAGGGGAATCTCAGTGCCCTGGGAAGTTCAGCTGTGGATGCTCTGAGCTCCTCCAGCCCCTGTGTCCGACAGTCACACTTAATTAATGGCTGGATTCATTATCTCCTCCCAGCCTGGCTGCAGAAACACTTTCCAGCCTGGTGTTTCTGCTTCAGTGGCTTCCAAGCTCCCATTCCTTCTCTAAATATTATATAGCCTGAGGTCATTTATTTACACTTCATTCCTGGGCCAAACTGATGGAATTTGATGCTGTGGCCTGGTAAAAGAAGGGGGGAAAATAATCCTCCTGGAATTGCTTATCCAGCCCAACACTGAAACATGGATATTCATTTTATAGAGATGTGGCATTTAGATGTTAAAGTAATAATTGCCTTTATAAAGGCAGTGAATTAAGTGAGATGATTGACTGGATCAGCCTGACAAAGGGTGGATGATGGTACCTGGATTTGGTAGAATATCCCTGATTTCTCTTTCACAGCTTTAGGTGTCTCAGTAAATTGGTTTTTCACACCATCTTGCACCTCCAGATCTGGCAATAGGGAATAAATCAGCTTGGATTCGTCAGCAACTGGCTTGTGTGAGCATTCTGGCACTGCTTTTGTGCCCCTCTGGTTGGGATACAGCTCCGTTTCTGTGGAATGCAGAAGGAAATCGAGACAGGATGGAGAAGGGGAAGCATTTAAGTGACTCAAATAGAAATATGAGGGGAAAAAAAAAACCAAAACCATGTAAGTAGCAAGAACCAGGCATTAAAAGCTGCCAGGAAGATGTATCAGCAATGCTACATCAGGATATTGCTGATTTATGCAGAGCAAAGTTGGGAAGCTGCTTGAACTCCACATTTTCCTCACCCTGTGCCTCCAGGCTCAGCTCCCCTGTGGAAAGAAAGTTGTCCACAAGGCTCCTTCCAGAGCGTTTGCAGGGAGAAACAGATCCCTGGAACAATCCATTTTCCCCCTAGAAGGTGTCCAAGACTGAGGGTTTGGGTCTCCTTCGGGATTTGTTGATCTGTGTTAGCTCTGCGGGAGAGGTGCTGGAATTCCAGGCAGCAGAATTCAAGGAAGGAGCTGGCAGGTGACATCAAGGCAGGATTTGGGAATTCCACGGGCACTGACAGAGTCAGATACTCGGTGGGAATTTCAAAGCACCTCCCTCTCCTCTCCCATCCCTGACTCTCATCCTCACCCGGAGGAGGTTGGAGGATTATTCCTGTTTTTGTGAAACCTCAGAACATACAGAAGAGAAAGGAGGATTCCGAGCTCTGCAGAGGGAGTTGTTGCTCAGACTCCTCCTTGCTGCCTGTCCCGGCTTCTTCCAGCACCTCTGAGTTTTCAGGGCAGTTTTAGGGAGGATTACAGAGCTCCCTCCTCGTTACAACAGCGCTGGGAGAATTCCAGCCGTCAATCCCTCCTGCTCCCGAGTCCCTTTGTGCTCCAAAGCTGATTTAGTGTCGAAATAATCCAGCTTTGATGGCAAGAAACGCTCTATTAATCCCACAACTGGAAGATTTTCCCCCATCATTTGCTTTTCACGGATCCCAGGTCTTTGTTTCTCCTCCTGCCTCTGGGATAGGTTTGGTGCTGAATGGTGTTGGGGGTGGGTTCTTCACAGCAAAACTGCTCCAAAAATCTTCTGTCCCACATCAGTTCTCTCATCCTGCCTCAAAGGTTTCCTTTGGTGTGGCAAAATGAGGGTTTTCCCCGGTGCTGGTTGATGTGCTTAGTGAAAATATTTATTTTAAAGAGCCCCAAAACTTTGTCAACATCCTTGAGTGCAAAACCACCCAGTGACACAACGTCCCATTTACATGTAAAGTGGAAGCAATGAGGGGCAGCAGAAGGAACTGCCACTACAAACAGCGCAGAGATAACAAATATTTGGGGCATTTGCTTCCCTAAAAACTTTTTGCTGTGTTTCAGCTGGTTTTATGCAAACAAACAACCGGTTTGCGTGTGTTGGTCGCTGATTTTCGGGGCTCAGCGTGGCTCCAAAATCAGGCTCCTTTGATGTGCAACAATAATCACCAGGGTTTGTTTTTTGGGGCGGATTTTTTTGTTTGTTTGTTTTTTAATACGAGTTTTTGATATTAAATGTGTCTCAAACCTCCCACTGACACCAGAAAGAGCTCAGTGCAAGATAAGAGAAAACTCCCACTTGCAGCAGGGCCAGTCCTGGTTCTGAAATGAGAAACTTCTTTGCATGTTAAAACATCTTTGCAACGTTAAAAATAAAAATAAAAAAAGGTGGGGATGGGGATTGAGAGACCAAAAGAACCTCAGTGGGACCGGAAGGTGAGTTTGCAGAGGTGAGAGTTGGGGGGTTCTACCCCAGAGAGGACCTTGAAAAGGGGGTTGTGAGGCTCAGGATGTCTCCTGGTGGAGCTCAGGATGTCAGTGGGACACAGATAACGTGTGAAACCCCCCCTGAGGGGAACAACAGCAGCAAAAAAAGCGCGTTGAGTTGGTCAGCTGTGATCAGCAGTGGCTCTCCAGGGTGGCCTGTGTGAGCCATCCCAACCATCCCAGCCTGCAGGGGCAGGTTCTGCAGCGGGCAGTGCCAGCCTGGGCTCTCTGCATCCCCAGCTGCTGGTGGAACAGAGCAGGGAACGAGTCTGTAGCCAACTGAACTTCATCATAATCCCATCGAGTTCCTCCTGGTGCTCCGGGAGCCTGGAATTGCAGCAGGATGAGCCGGTGCCAAGAGCAATTGTGGCTTGGAGTGGGATTGCAGAGGCCAGAAAGGCTGAGTTCCTTCTAAACCATCCCTGCAGGCTGATGGCTCTGCAGGTAATTTGGGAATTACAGCCACAGGAGGCACATCTCGAGCCCTGGCCGTGGCTGTGACCTCGCTGGGCTCTTCTGGCTGGGCCTCAAATGTGCTTTGTCATGGCAGGAGGTCGCTGCAGGGTTGTCCTGCCCTGGAGGTATATTTAAAAAAACCCCTCACTACCTCTTAAAACAAAGGCCAAACAGCCCAAACCTCAGTTCCTTCCAGTCTCAGCAATTAACATGTGCTGGTGCTAATCAGTCTTTGGCAGAGCTGCCACTTTTATCTCAGTTTGTCCCCTTCCACACAGAACCAGCTGAGAAAGGTGGTGACAAAAATGGTCAGTCTGAAATCACTGCTCCTGGTTGCAACTGGAATGAGAAATTAGAAATATGTGGCACAAACCCCTAGTTCTGTTTGCAGGGGAAAGAGGGAACTCATCTCATAGCAGGACTTTTTTGTAAACTGTTAATAAATTGAAAGATACCTTTTAATAAACAGTATAAATTAAACCCCAACATATTCCTGCTTAGTCCTGGAGATCACAAACCACCCTGTAAAGAGGCAGAAAAGGGAAAAAGCTGGGACTTTATAAATGTGTACAGAGAGCTTTCCCTGATTAACTATTTATTAAAAGATCTCTTCATCTCTGATTAGCATATTATAAACTATTTATAAGCACCTTTGCAGACACTGGTGCAATCCATTAGAAAGTGCAATTATTTATCATTTGTTACAAAAGTTGTCATTATTCTGATTTTTCCCAGTGCTCTGGGATTGCACAGATCCTGTTAATGATCCCAATTATCACTGGAAAAGCAACAGACCCTTACAAGTCCTGCAAAGTTTATGTGAGTGGCATTTTTCTACTGAAAGGCAGTGTTTTTATTGAGATATTTATTTTCTATTTAAAAAAATAAATAGAAGGCTGGTTTATTGGGATGTTCTTCAGCACAGTAAAATTCTCTGTAAGGGAGAGAATTTATTACAGAGAATTATGAAACCTGATGTGGAAAAGGATTAAAGCACTAAATTAAGACTCAGGTGAAGACAATTCCCACTGAGATGCAGAGATAATGGCTAAGAATATTAATCCTGGATATCTTACTTTCCCCCCCCCCTTCCCCAGGATCTTGAGAGTTGCTATTTCCAATTTTCTTTACCTGGAGATGTAAAAGGGGAGAGGGGGGAACAAAGGCAGCAGCGCTATCAGCAGGATGGGACTGATGAGGAGGTGATGTGAGTGATGATGATGATGATGAGGTGAGGTGATGTGGCTGATGAAGAGAGATGATGTGAAGACAATCCAGGAGAAATTGTCCTGAGCTATTAGAGAATAAAATCCAGATCAACTGGGCACCTGGAGCTTCAGGTGTCTCAGAGCAGGTGATGAAGACAAGTCTTTGGGAGACTGAACCGAGCAGTTCTCAGGAGTGCTGAGCTCTGTCCTGCTCTCTGACCTGGCTTTGCAGCCACTGAAGAGCTGAAGCACGAGGTGGATCCTGAGCTGTCAGTGCCCAAATCACTGTGGTCACTGGCCAAAGGTCCACCCTTGGCTTTGGAGCTGCGGTCACAGCAAGGAACAATCGACAAGGCAGGAGGAAATGGCCCCAAGTTGCACCAGAGGAGGTTCGAGTTGGATGTTGGGGGAAATTTCTTCATGCAAAGGGTGGTTAAGAACTGGCACAGCTGCCCAGGGCAGTGCCCATCCCTGGAGGGGTTTGAAAGCCCTGTGGATGTGGCACTTTGGGATTACTGGTGGGTCTGGCAGTGCTTGGGAATGGTTGGAGTGGATGATCTTGGAGAGCTTTTCCAACCTTCTCGTAATTCCCCCCCCCCTGCAGTGGGTGAGTGGTGGCCTGGCTGTGACCTCCCCCAGGCAGCAGTGAGACCCCTCTGCAAACAAGGCAGTTCTGGTGTTCTCAGTGTAAAAAGAACTCCCCTCAGGTCCCATCTGCAATTGCAAAGCTCCACCACGAGGCTGCAAAAGGTGCCCAGGTGATGGAGAGGGCTTTGGACAGAGCCTGAATTCCATGCCCAGCTCTGAGTGTCCCGGGGTGGGATCCATCCCTGAGGAGAGCAGCAGTTCCCAGGCTCTTCCTTCCTCCCTCATCTCTGCTTTCAGGGGATGCTTTTTCTCCTCACACCTTTTTTTTTTTTTTCTCTCCTTCATTTAATTATATGTATTTTAAGGAAAACAAAACACTGGAGTGAATCTGATTAGCAGGAGTTTATTGACTCGACCCTCGTTCACAGCAGCCTCCAACCCCCCTCACCTCCTGACGAGCCAGACGTGGCTGGGAACTGTTTCTCCTCCTTTCCCAGACACTCTGACCCCCATTTGATTTAATTGCTCTCTTGCAATAATTGAGCACTTGCCAAGAGCCAATTTAAAGGTGCTGCCATCTGATTTCCCCACCCCCCCAACAGGAGGATTAACCCCATTAACAGTGACCTCTGTGCTGCACGTCCCTGACCTCACCAAGGAACGTAATCCTGGCTCTCTCCACAGGCTCAGCCCTCCTCCTGCAGTAAACACGGATCATTAGGAGTCTCCTCAGCCCTCACCACTCTTTGGATCTTATTTTTTTCCCCTTTGGTGACCCAGAGACGGGCAGGATCGGAACTGCTGGAAGCACTTGCCAAATCTTCCCCATTTGCTGAAGGTGGGAAGGTTTTACTCCTGAATCCCAAGAATACCCATCCAGCAAGTAAACCATTCTAAAATCAGAGCAACCTGCCACTTCTTCCTTACCAGAGGAAGGGTGTGGGGTCATGGAATGTGGTGGCAACGTCAATCCTTTATTGGATTCTTCGTTTTCCTGCTGCAGATGAGCAGCAGCTCCAGGTGTGAAGGTCTGCCAGGGTCAAACTGGATCCCTGCTTCTGGTCAACAGGAGGATTTTTTTTTTTCCACTGATTTCACTGAGGCCACATTTTTCGCTCCTGGCCCTTCCAGTCATTGAAGCAAAACACAGCAGAAGGCCCAAAGTACTGCTGGGTGGAAAGAAAAAAAATACCCCGTGTTGGTTTTGGCTTGGAATTCCCAGCATTTGCTTGTGAATTTAAAAGAGAAAATCTCTTTGCCATATGTCCCATTCCAGAAGAGCTGCATCCCTGGAGAACCTGCTTCCTTGGGCTGCTTTGGATGGAGAGGGACTGCCTCTTTTCTTTGCTTTTCCCTCTTCTGTTTTCCTTCTCACATTTGCCATTAAACCAGCACTGACATTTCAGTGCCATCTGGGTTTTGTGGTTTTTTTTTCACCTTGTTTTTTTTTTTATTTGAGGGGCTGAGGGATGAAAAATTGAGGGTTTGTGTTGCCAGACCAGCTGAGACAGGGAACAGAGGGGAAATAATTGGCCAAGGGAGTCCTTTTTTCGAGGAGAGGTTTAAATTCTGGCAGAAAGGAGAGGAAATCTCCACATGTGTGAAAGGTGGGTCGGTTCTGGAACAGGTAAAAAAACCTCTCACTCTGCACAAAGGAGCTGCTGACAGGCAGGTTAATGGTCTGTTCATCTCTCCAGAGAGCAGGGAATATTCAGACAGATGAGACTGTCCACCTGAAGGACTGGAAGGAAGTTTGAAGTCCCTCTGTCCCCAAAACCCCTGATATTTTAAGATTGTTTTGAGTGAGGCTGCTGGGAGAGAACTGGATTTGCTGGCTTGGAGATTTCCCCCTGCTCCTGCTGCATTCATCAGCCCTCCTTAGGGCTTGGACAAGCCTGGGAGAGGCCACTTCCAATTAGGAGGAGTTTTTAGCCTGAAATCAAAACTTGTGGAATGGAGTTTTACAGAATCCCAGGGGCAGGGAAGGGGTGAGGCTGGAGCCACAGTGGGTCACCTGGTCCAGCCCCCCTCAGGAACATCTTGCAAATATTTTGAGGCATTTATAACCCAATCACAGACTTTCTGGCTATGTTTCACATTTCCCAGACAATTGTTTTTGGTGGTTTTTGTTGTTTTGTTTTGTTTTGTTTTGTGTTTTGTTTTCCTGACTTAAAGCAAACAGATTAAAACTCCAGCTGGCCCTGCTGCCCTTGTGCAGCCGAGGAGGAGCTCGTGGGCTCTGTCCCTGATTCCGGTGTCAGAGCGTGGTGCAAGCAGAAATTCAGACTTTTTAATTTGGTCAGAAGGGTCTGGAAATGCCCAGAGGGGAAAAAAACAAAACAAAACAAAACAAAACAAACCTGGATTGGAGCCTGGCCAGCTTGGCAGGGGCAGAGCTGAGGGGGTGACACCAGCTGAGCCCACGTGGCACTGCCACCCAGCTCACCCCCTGCTCACTCCTGGGGTGACAGGAGGAGCAGGGACAAGATCATGTGTTGATCCTTCCCAGCGTGGGATTTATGGAAATCACATTTAATGTATGGAGATAGGACTGACATTCTCTCCCGGGCTCTTTTCTCTCCGAGCCTCTTGCAGCAGGATCAGATGATGGCTCTGCATAACAAGGACCTTCTTCCTCTCTCTTTTCTCCCAACCCTACAGAATTTGTGCTGCGTTCTGGGCGTTTCAGTTCCTGATTCCCAGGGCTGATAGACAAACCCAGGCTGTCCCAGAGCATTTTTATCACACTCACCCAACAGCATTCCATGTGGTTGGTGTTTAATTGCGGCTCCATCCCTAATTTTGCCGTGCTGGAGTTCCACGAGCAAACAGGGGCTGGGGGTGTTTTTCTGCCGTGTTTGCAATCACTGAGTGGCTTTTCCTTCACCCCCTGTCCCTCCCCAGCGCCTCCTGCGCGTCCACACGACTCTCTCCAGGTAAATCTTTGGCAATCAACATTAGGGGCTTTTTTTTTTTTTTTTTGGTCTGTAAAACTAATTAACCCACATAACAACGAGGGGGTTTAATCCTTTCCCACCTCAGTTTGGGTGGTAGATAACGATTCCTAAGGAGATATCAGTGGGCTGAGGCTTAACCTGGTGCGAAGAAAAAGAGCTGCAGACCTCGGGGCACGGCACTAACGAGCTCTTTAGGGTCTAAAGGAGGTTTGGAGAGGACCTGGACGTGCCACAGGACTTGCTGAAGTCACTCCCGCTGCAAAGCCCTGCAGCAGTTTGGGAGCGCGTTCAAGAGTGATGTCAGTGCTGAGGAGCTCGCTGGAGTCTCCCTGGAAGTCAGTGGGATTCATTACCCTGATCCTTCCCAGACTGAGACAGCTGAATTTCCTCCAGCTTTCTGTCTTATTCCCTGGCTGGGGGGGGAATCTCACTGTCTCGAATTCCACAGGGTTTTGCGGATCCATCCAGTCTTGTGCCTGCCCTTGGCCAGGCGGGACAAGCCAAATCTCCCCTGAGGAGCCAAACCCTCCCCTGCACTTCTGGTGCACGAAAAGCAGAGAGTGAAACGAAGAGAGGCTGCTTCTCCCGCGGAAATTAAATCTAAAATACAGAACAAAGCACAGGAATCAGAGAAAAAGTGGGGTGAGGGTGAAGTTCTGCCAGCTCAGTGTCGTGGGACGGGGCTAAAGGGGGTGTCTGCCCCCAGATCAGGCAGTTCTGGGTCTGCAGCCTTTGAAAAGTCCTCTCAGGCTTCACAGTCTTTACGAAAAACCAGTTATTTTCCTCTTATCTGGGTCCCTTTTAATTCCTGTTTCCAGTCCCTGGTGCTGAGGGGAGTGTTTGTGCTGGACTGGGCAGGAGCAGGGCAATCACTGCAAGTCTTCACAATAATAATGGGCACTTTCTAACCATGGGTAGCATTAAAGACATTTGACAAACACTGGACTTGGAATGAAAGGCTTTTAAAGCCCCAGCCAAGCTCTTTGCAATTAGAGCCCAGTAATGTACATTCATTTTGTGGGTAAGTTGAGCTCCCAAAAATCTCCTTTTTTGTCCATTAACAAAACCACAGTATCCCCACCAACAAGTCCCTTAATCTTCCCAGTGCACAGCCTGTGATCTTATCCTTAGAAAAGCTCTGCAATGCCAGGCAGCTCCAAGAGAAACAACGGCAAAGTTTAGGGAAAAAAAGGAATCCGGCCCAGAATAAATAGCATTGATTTGGGGGAGCACCAATATTTGAGGGTTGAATGAAGTGTGTGAGGTGTTTAGATCCCAGAAAAGTGCAGGCAGCAAAAATTCCTCCTGCCCTTGGATAAAAACAAAGGCAGAAAAGAAAATCTGAGCTGGAAGGGACCCACAGGGATCATCCAGTCCAACTCCTGGCCCTGCACAGACACCCCAACAATCCCACCCTGTCCCTGAGCATTGCCCAGACACTTCTGGAATTTTATCAGCCTTGAATCCATGCCCTGGGGAGCCTGTTCAGTGCCCAACCACCCTCTGGGGGAAGAACCTTTTTCTGAGATCCAACCTGACCCTGCCCTGACAGATTGTCCAGTAAATAATACAATAAAGGAGTGGAGCCTGAGCACAGCAGTGACTCCATTTCCTCTCCCTGTCCGTGGGGGCTCAAAAATAGGGAGCAAGAGGCAGAATCCCAGTGAATAAATGTCTTTAACCAGGCTCACAACCTTCCTGCTTTGCCTTTTGTCATCCTCAGCAGAGCATTTACAGCTTTTCCTGCTCTCAGGGTGTGGAGGAGAGAGGCAGGAGTCAATCCCAGCTCCCCACAGGACTGGGAATTGTGTCCCACCAGTGCAGGGGATGGAAGCACTGACACCAAAGGAGTCCTCCTGGGTGGTGATGACCAAGCCCAGCTGTTGGAAGCATCTGTGTCACATCAACCTGTCCCTAAGAGCATCCCTCATCGCTGGGAGGAGCCTCCCAAACTCCCCCCTCCCCCCTCTGCTGCTTCAAACCTTCCCTATTTCCAGGCTGAGTCTGAACTCCTTGGACACCATGACCTTTAACTCTTCCCACCCAGGGCTGACAGTCCCACTCTGCCCTGCCTTTCCCAGTGTTTTCCTTCTGCTCCTGGAAAACCAGCCTGCCCCCCACTCCCTGGCAGCAGCTTTGCAGCACTGGAAGCAACTGGAACCACCTCCCTGGATCCTTCCCCTGAGCTGCCCAGGCAGTTGTGCCCCCCAAAACTCCAGCTGACCTGTTCCTTCTCAGAGTTGTTCCTCCTCTAATAAGGAGCCAAGGACGGGTTGCAAAGGAGGCCCTCCCTGATTTCATCCCCAGCCCTAAGTAAAACATCTGTCTTGTGCTTGTCAGCCGAAATCAAGTGTTCTCTTTCGCACATTTAAAGCAAAACTCCTTGTGGGGGAGGGCTGTCAGCTCCTCGAGGAAGTCATTAAGTTGGACTTAAAGGATTTATGGGAAAAAAGGGTTTTTAGGCGCCCCCAGAGCCTCGTGGCAGCCCTGGTGCTGCTGCAGTTATTTGATCTGACTGTCTGGGCAGGTATTTCGGGTAATTTACCTGCCCAGCAGCCTCAGAATTGCTCTTTTGGACACAATTGCTGTTATTTGTGGAAGCACCGCTCTCCAAAGCGATATTTCATCGTTCCAGTAAAGCCTCATCCCTGCAATTCTCGGGCAGAGTGGCCGTGGGGATCTGATGGGAAACCTGGTGACGTGTGGAGCAAACCCCAAAGCCCAAACTCAGCCCCATTAGTGCCTGGCTGGGACAGGACAGGCCGAGCCCAGCACAGGGGGGGTGGGAAGGTGGCCTTGGCACTGCCAGCTGTGCCCACTGGATTGGCTCAGATCAGTCTGGATTCCCAAAAACACGTCGGGTTTGGGGGGTTCTTCCTCCCCAAATCCACTGTTTTGTTTCCAGCCTAACTCCAAAGGGGCTGGGAAAGTTGGGATCTATGAAATACCTCCTTGGGAACTGGGATTCCTCAGTTCCCCCCCCTACCCTTCCCCCCAGTGAGGAATTCCATGGAATCACAGAAAGGTTCGAGGTTAGAAAAGACCTCCAAGATCATCAACCCACCACCACTAAACTACCCTCTCAAGCGCCACATCCACGTGTTTTTTGAACACTTCCAGGGGATGGTGACTCCATCCCTTCTCTGAACACTGTTCCAGTGCTCCACAAGCCTTTCCATGAAGGCAGTTTCCTGATAATCCAATTGAAACCCCCCCTGGGGCAGTCTGGGGTCATTCCCCCTGCCCTGGAGGGAGCTCTCACACTGAGCCCTCCAGCCCTTTCCCAACTGACCTCCAGCTCCAGCACTCTGAGCAAGGTTTTCCAGGCTCCTTGGGAATGTAGGTGATTCCCTTCAGCCAAAGAGCAGCAGCTTTAAAGATATAAAGAAGAAAAAAAAGGGGGAAAGACGATCTTGAGCATCGAACCCAGCGTTTGTCCAGCAGATCTCCCTGTCACAGTGGAGCTGTCAAGAATGGTGATAACTTACAGGTAAAAAGTGTTGGGGACAGCTTATTCCAAAGTTATTTCTTCATTTGGATTTAATCATGGATTTTTCTTTTTTTTTTTTTTTTTTTGTCCTCTGCAAACAGCGGAGAGAGAAAATACAGAAAATACAGGAGAGAGGGGAGGGGGAGGAAATATCTGAAGGAGAAATCAGAAAATGAGAACACATCCATCAGGATGGAGGTGTCTGAGTTCAGGAGGGGAAAAAAAAAAATAACACCGAAAATTGGAAAATCACTTTGAGCAACTTCAACCTTCCTCAGCCCCTGCCTGAGGGAGGAGTTTGCAGGAAATCCTGTCAGGTACAAGCACGGAGATGCACAATCAGTTCAGGCCTGTTGCCCTTATCTGTTTACTCCCTTTTAGCTGGAACGGGGCTCCATCTGCTCAGGCTCCGAGCTGACCTTCCCTCAAGAAAAGGGAAGATTTGGTTTCCAGATTTCTCCTCCTTTCATTTCACAGAATGATTTTACCAAATATGGAGGGTTGGGCCAAATGAGATTTGCAGGCTGTGCTGGTGTCTCCTGTTCCACAGGAGCACTCCCAGAGATGGGGGGAGGAAGGTTATCCTTGGGATCAGGACGCCCCTGACGAGCTCAGCAATCTCAGCAAAGCCTGACTGGCATTTCCAGCAGCTCCTGGACTCAAATGAGCACAGATGGAGGTCAGGGAAAAGCGCAGAGTGGAGGGAAACTGCAGCTCAGAGCTGCACAGGGGGTGAGTGCCCTGCTCAGGATTTCTGCTAATGGGATGTAAAACCGGGAAAATCAGAGCCAGCTGAGAGCAGGACGGAATCCCAGCTGCCTCTGTTCCCTGTTTCTGCTTAGGCACAGAATCACAGAGTATCCTGAGTTGGGAGGGACCCACAAGGACCATCCATCCAACCCCTGGCCCTGCACAGACACCCCAACAATCCCACCCTGTCCCTGAGAGGATCATCCAAACCCTCCTGCAGCTCTGGCAGCCTTGGGGCTGTGCCCACAGCCCTGGGGAGCCTGTTCAGTGCCAACCACCCTCTGGGGGAAGAACCTTCTGCTGAGATCCACCCTGAGCCTGCTCTGGCACAGCTCCAGCCATTCCCTGGGGGCTGTTCCTGCTCACAGAGAGCAGAGGTTGGAGCTGCCCCCCTGGAAAAGCTGCAGACCCCGACGAGCTCTCACTCTCTCCCAGCTGAACAAGCCCAGTGCCCTCATCCTCTCCTCATATGGCTCCTCCAGCAGCTTCCCCATCCTTGGAGCTTTACAGTAGCTTTACATCCTTCTTACTTTGTGCTGATATTCCCAGGATTGCACTGTTTTCCAGGGCTGTTGGTTCCTGGTTCCCATTTTGAACAAACTTTGTCCCCCACTGAGGCACCAGTTTGGGGCACTCACGGTAATTATTCTGCTGCAGCAACGCTGTTGCCCAAATATCACCTGATTTAGGTGAAAAATAACCCCACAAAACTGCAAACTCACTTGTGGATCCAAGAAATTAATTTTGTGGAGCTGTTAATTCCCAGAATCGAGACCCCCCCGTCACCCTGCTCGCCACCAGAGCAGAGAAGCAGGAGCTGATGGATGGTGTGTCGATGAAACAAAAGCTCTGCAGCCACTCTGGGAGAGCTCAGCCCTGTGAACTGCGAATGTGGGGCCTCTCTGCCACCTGCAAATCACCCAAGGTCAAGAACCAAAGCGGGGGGGACCAAAGCACGTGGAATGAGGCCAAGGGAGTCTCCATCCAGATCCCTGCAGCATTTCCAGTTGTTTTCCTCATCTTTTTGTGAAATCCATGGTCACTCCAACCCAAGGTGTGCCCTTTCAAGTCCCCCAGCAACTGCCCTGCTTTTTTTTTTTTTTTTTCTTTTTTTTTTTTTCCTTTCTTTTTTAGGGAATTATTAGCTGTGGTTTCTTTCCCCATAGGAAACCTGATTTCTCGAAGCCCAGACTGTCGGTAGGAGCTGAGTTGACAAATTTCTCAGTTCCAAACCATCTCCTTCAGGGGGAAAGAAAGCACCGAAACCGTTGTAACAGGTTTGTATTTTTTAAACACAAAATGGTTTGGTTTAGGGTTCAAAATAAGCTGAAAATATGTAGGGCAAAGGAAAGAGTCAATTTTAGCTTAAATAAAGAAGTGACAAAAGCATCCACATCAAAGGGAGCCGTGTTTTCACATTGCTTACATACAGCTTTTTCATAGCCCCAAATTATTTATATAACATTTGTTTTCATTCTCAGGCCATGAAAAAAAAAAAAATCTCTGCTCGCAGGATCTGCCTTAATTGCAAGAGGATATTTTTGAAGAAGGTGCTATTTGGATATTTTTAGAAGGTGCTATTTGGATATTTTCTTTTAGTTGACAAGTCACTAAAGCTGTTTCTTCCCCTCTGGCATCCAGAGCTTCTCAGTTTGCAGGATCGGCCCTTCCCAAATTTCGTGTTTGAGCCTGGGAAGGGCTGAAAAACCACTCTGGATTTTTTTGTGGGGAAGAGAAGCAACAGCTCTGGTACAGCCAGGCAAGGGGTTTGGTTTAGGAACCAGCCAAAAGAAGCTGTGGATCTATTTTCCTCCTAAATATCACTTGAAATGTTACTTTACTCCAATTCACTCAGGACAAAGTGCTGACCTCCTCAAGGTTAATGGCTCAGTGATTTACCTGAAGAAAAGCATCTGCAAGGCCGAATTGATTCTGGGGTTAATTATTTCTCTGGACAGCATCAGCCGTGTTCTGATGCATTTTCCATGATACCTGGAAGGACATTTCGGCTCAGCAGGTTACAGATGTTCCAGGCAGTGACCAGGAGCCTGGATGGCTCAAAGCACATTTCTCACACACCAGCATTTCTCTCGCTACAAAAAAAAACAGCTGAAAAGAAGCAAATTCTCCGTGAAATTAGAACGGGATCTGTTTGCTTTTTTTCCCTGCGAAAAATCTTGGCAGCCGAGCAAAAAAACACGACACAATCCAATTGCTGGAATCATTTGTGACAACTCACACGAGCCTGAGCTCTGCCCGCCCTGAAATCCTTGGCACGGGCCCCGCAGCCCCTCATTAGCATATGCAAATAGAGCCCTGCTTATAATCACCGGGATTGCCTTGTCAGTTCAGGTGTCAATGACCTGGGGGAAAACCTGGGATGGTTCCTGATGATGAATGCAGATGAGTCAGGGTGGTAAAAAAGAGCCTGAGCTCGATCTCCTGCCAAACCCGGGATAATCAAAGGAGGGGTTTGGGGTGGAAAGGACTTTTATCCAGTGCCACCTCCTGCCATGGGCAGGGACAGCTCCCACTATCCCAGGATGCTCCAAGCCCCTTCCAACCTGGCCTGGGACACTTCCAGGGATCCAGGGGCAGCCACAGCTTCTCTGGGCAACCTGTGCCAGGGCCTGCCCACCCTCCCAGGGAAGGATTTCTCCCTGATATCCAACCTAAATCTCCCTTCCTTCACTTTAAAGCTGTTCCTCCTCGTTCTAGCAAACAAACTTCCTTTCCTAACAACCTCTTTGCTCCTTCCCAAACAAACCCAGCTGGTTGCCTGCCCGTGGCAGGGAGCGGAACGAGGTGACCCTGAAGGTCCTTTCCAATCTGAACCACCCTGGGATTCCACGAGCTGCTGCGTTTGCAGAGTCCCTCGCAGGTGCCTGTCCTCCCTGTGTCCCTCTTTTCCCCAGGGCTGTTATTCCCTGTCGTCCAGGGGTCTCTGGAGGGTGCTGGTAGATCCCTGATCCGTGGCAGTGACAGCTCAGCCTCCCTGGGTGTGCCAGGCGAAGCTGCCCAGGGCTTTCCTCCCCCCCACCTTGGCTCAGCTTTTCCTGCCGTGGGGATCCATCCATCACAGCCACCACCTGGCAGGTGAATTCCAAACGTGCCAATTCCTGCCATCTGAGCCTAAAAAAAAAAAAGAGAAAGAGCAACATCAGCAGAGCCAAGAGATTGGTGAGGGGGAGGAGAAAACCCAGCAAGGTTTGCAGGGACCTTTTGTTACACCACGACATGTTTGCAAGGTGGGGAAGGGGGACAAGCTTTTGGACACACAGATTAGGGTGTCTAAATTAATTTCTGACAAACTGATGTCTAAATTAACTAGATTTTTAGTCTAAAGTCAAAGCAAACACCTCCCAAACTGAGCAGAGGGTAACTTTGAATTATGTCCACCTTTTAGAAAAGGGGGTTGATACCTGGAAATCATGGGAGAGGGGCAGGAATAGTCACAAAGCTCCTTTGACCAGAGGAACCAGCTAATTTTCACTGCCAGGATGATGGATTAAGCAGGCATGGAAAAATTCACAGTCTCTCCTAACACTGTTGACTCTGCCAGTCCTTGGCTTTCAGCAGCAGCAGTTATGGATTTTAATTCACAGAATCACAGAACAGTTTGGGTTGGAAGGGACCTTAAAGATCAGCTCCATCCAACCCCCTGCCACGGACAGGGAAGCCTTGGAAGGTTTAACTGCAGAAAATACCTACCAAGGGCTTCCCACACTCCATTTCCCTCTACGTGATGCTGAGGGAGGAACTGGTCTCGCTGCTGCCTTTGGGTCATTTTGTGTGGGCTCTCTGATGTCTGCAGTGAGTTAAACACTCCCTGGTGAGGCTCCTTCTCAGCAGGGACACAGATGCCATGGCTTTGGAATCACAGAATGGAGAATGTTGGAAAAGACCTCAAAGACCATCAAGTCCAACCTTTGAGCAAATACCATTAAACTATATCATGAGGTGCCACATCCACTCGTCTCCTGAACACTCCCAGGGGTGGGGACTCCACCTGGACAGCCCATTCCAGTGTTTAACCACTGTTCCACTGAAGAATTATTCCCTAATTTCTAATCTGACCCTCCCCTGGCACAGCTGGAGGCCATTCCCTCTCCTCCTGTCCCTGTTCCCTGGGAGCAGAGCCCGACCCCCCCCCAGCTCCCCCCTCCTGTCAGGGAATTCCAGAGCCAGAAGGTCCCCCCTGAGCCTCCTTTTCTCCAGGCTGAGCCCCCCCAGCTCCCTCAGCTGCTCCAGCCCCTTCCCCAGCTCCATTCCCTTCCCTGGACTCACTCCAGCATATTTTGCAGTTGCATGAAGATAATATTGAATAGAAGATCCTATCTCTGACCTTTCTGCTTAACTTGGGTCCAACTGCCTGAGTCGAAACAGGTTTAAAAGTCATTACAAAGGAGCCTAATTCTCTTTCTTTCTGGTGCACAAACACAGGATAACCACGTAATCCAGGTTTCCTTGGGAAAGCAACTGATAAAACAGCACTGGGAGAGGAACAGGCTGGAAGATGGGAAGCCCTTCCAGTGGGGGAACGTGAGAAAAGCCACTGGCACTGGCAAGGTCAGAGCAAGGAGCTGCAGCTCGGGGAGGCAGCAGCAAGGAAAGGTGTGAAACATCCTGCTGAGGGAGCTGGGGGGGCTCAGCCTGGAGAAAAGGAGGCTCAGGGGGGTGAATTTTGGGGATTTGGGGGAAAGGTGGTGGGAGAAATCCATCACACCCCA
Organism: Empidonax traillii; assembly: GCF_003031625.1. Classification (NCBI taxonomy): domain Eukaryota; kingdom Metazoa; phylum Chordata; class Aves; order Passeriformes; family Tyrannidae; genus Empidonax; species Empidonax traillii. The sequence continues at coordinate 396,875 of NW_020956081.1, forward strand.
AGCAAGGAGATGTGTCACCTCCACCCAGCTGCTGGTGGTGGGCAGAACGTGCTGGAGTGAAATCCCACCTGCTGCTCTCCCACTGCCTGGAATGAAAGGAATTTGGGCATTTTAAAGGCTGATCAGCTGCCACCAACCAACAGGACTCCGTGGAAATCCGTGGGGTCCTGCTGGTTGCCCCCAGCTGGATAATCCAGCCCCTTCTGGCTTTGCCCCTCACGTTCCCACTGCAGTTTATCAGAGTGGTTTATGGGATCCATCAGGACCCACCCCACCCTCAAACAGCTTCCAGGAGCCCAAGGTGCTGTTTGTGCCTGGCTGGCAGCAGGATTGGGGTTTCTGGCAGCAGGTCTGAGCTTTAACTGCAGGAAATGAGCTTATTTTTAGCCCAAGCACTCGCTGGAGGTTTGTGTAAATGGATTTCTTTTTTTTTTTTTTTTTTTTTTTTTTTTTTTTTTTTTTTTTTTTTTTTTTTTTTTTTTTTTTTTTTTTTTTTTTTTTTTTTTTTTTTTTTTTTTTTTTTTTTTTTTTTTTTTTTTTTTTTTTTTTTTTTTTTTTTTTTTTTTTGCTGGGTGTCCTGTTTCTCAGGTAATGGAGTACGAAATTTTCACTCTGGTTTTTAATAGAGATCCTCGTTGGAGGGAATGGGAGTGAACCCAGAGAAGTTCAAACCCAGGTAAATCCCTCAGGCTGCGAACCACGGTCCTGGAGACTGGAAAATTAAGATATCCAGGAGGTTTCCAAGCAGTAAATGAGTATTGGGCTAAAGAGAAAAACCCTGGGTTTGATCCAGCTTTAATTTTACCCCGTGGGATTTGCCTTCTTTTTATTTTTTTTATTTTTTTTTTTTATTTTTTTTTTTTTTTTTTTTTTTTTTTTTTTTTTTTTTTTTTTTGATTTTTTTTTCTGATGGAACCCTGAAAAAATTGATGGAAAAGTCCCAATATTCCCGTGGAAATGTTGTGATTGCAGAGGCTCCATTTCCAACTTGAAAACCAACACCAAAAAATCATGATGACAGGAAAAAAAAACCCCAACCAGCCCTGAGCAACTCTCTGCTTGTCACTCTGGAAATTCGGGGCCGTGATTGATTTAAGGATGAGTGGAAATGACCAGCCAGGGGGGGTTTGGCCTTTCCCTCTCTTCTATTGGGATCAGGTATCCCTGTTTTCAGTGGGATAAAGCTTTTCCTCTCCTCCTGTCCCTGATAAATTCAGTATTAGCAGCTCCTCCCTGGGTGCTGTGTCTGTGCTGGGAAGGTCACCTGGGTGCCACCAGCACTCCAGGACTTGGAAAGGTTTACAGTGAGGGTCCTTTTAGGGTGGAAAAGGGGAGACAGAGAACTTTTGTGGAAAGGGCAGGGGGGACACACACACACAGAGGACTTGGCAGCACGTTGGTGACAACCTGCAAAGGGTGGCTGAGGGTTAAAGCTCCAACACCACCAACCAACCTCTCTGTTGGCTCAGGGAAGGGGAAGAGACAAACCCCTTGTCCCCAGATCTTGTCCCCTTGTCCCCAGATCTTGTCCCTTGTCCCCAGATCTTGTCCCCTTGTCCCCAGATCTTGTCCCCTTGTCCCCAGATCTTGTCCCTTTTCCCCAGATCTTGCCTGCTCTGTCCCAGGCCATTCCCAACCCTTGTCCCCTGTCCCCCAGCCCCTGTCCCCAACTCCT
>NW_020956081.1:398669-425443 GCF_003031625.1 Empidonax traillii
GTGATTGATTTAAGGATGAGTGGAAATGACCAGCCAGGGGGGGTTTGGCCTTTCCCTCTCTTCTATTGGGATCAGGTATCCCTGATTTCAGTGGGATAAAGCTTTTCCTCTCCTCCTGTCCCTGATAAATTCAGTATTAGCAGCTCCTCCCTGGGTGCTGTGTCTGTGCTGGGAAGGTCACCTGGGTGCCACCAGTGCTCCAGGACTTGGAAAGGTTTACAGTGAGGGTCCTTTTAGGGTGGAAAAGGGGAGACAGAGAACTTTTGTGGAAAGGGCAGGGGGGACACACACACAGAGGACTTGGCAGCACGTTGGTGACAACCTACAAAGGGTGGCTGAGGGTTAAAGCTCCAACACCACCAACCAACCTCTCTGTTGGCTCAGGGAAGGGGAAGAGACAAACCCCTAGTCCCCAGATCTTGTCCCTTGTACCCAGATCTCGTCCCTTGTCCCCAGATCTTGTCCCTTGTCCCCAGATCTTGTCCCTTGCCCCCAGTCCTTGCCTGCTCTGTCCCAGGCCATCCCCAAACCTTGTCCCCAGCCCACAGCCCCTGTCCCCTGTCCCCCAGCCCCTGTCCCCAACCCCTGTCCCCCCAGCCCACAGCCCCTGTCCCCAACTCCCCTGTCCCCATCCCCTGCCCCACCCCTGTCCCCAATCCTCACCTGCAGCCCCTGTCACTCCCCCCAACTCTTGCACAGCTACCCCAGCCTAATAAAGGGGATAAACCCACTAATTTACCCTGCCAGGGAGGAGCCAGGGGCTGGTGGCCCCCGGGGGAGCCCCTTCCCACTCGTGTGCCCCCCTCCCACGGCGCGTCCACGTGAGAGCAGAGCTCACCCCGTGCAGGAGACACTCGCCCACGCACAGCTCATTAACTGTCTGGAGCAGGGAAGGAGCAGGAGATGCCTGCAGAAGTCCCAGCCCTCCTTTCTGTGTCTCTCCCTGAGGAGGGAGAAGAGAGGAGAGGAGAGGGGGGCAGAGATGGGGGGGGGGAAGCTGAGGATGGGGGGGATTAATGAGCACGGCGATGAATTTTTCATGCGGCCTGGAGTGTGGCTGTGACACGGGGATTGTGCTGGGGGGGGATTTGGGGTGTTTTTAGCTCAGGGGGAAAAGGCAAAAGTCGGTGGTGCTGTGATTTGAGGGGAGGTCGGTGCCGTGGAGGGGGCTGGAGTGGGATTTGGAGCAGGAAGAGGGGGGGGATTTTTAGCATCCCCTGGGGCTGTGAGAGGGGAGAAGCCCCCAGATCCCTGCCCTGTGTCTGCTGTCACAGCAAGGGAGTCTCCAGGGAGGTGGCACGGCAGGATTGTCCCTTGGGGGGTGTCTGTGCCCCTCTCCCAGTGAGTGGATCCCACAGGATTGGCTCCATCCAGGGCACTGGGGCTGCTCCCACCCCAAAATCCAACCCCCCCAACGCAGTTCTGGGCTCAGGGAAGAGGCCACGTTTGCTCCAAGCTCTTGAAGGTGTCCGTGGGGTCGTGTCGAGGCAGGGGAGGGAAATCCTGGGGAGACCTGATGAGGATGGAGGGGAAAACCCACCTTCCACCACTCCCTAGCACTTAATGGAACAGGTTGCCCAGAGAAGTTGTGGATTCCCCAGCCCTGGAAGTGTCCAAGGCCAGGTTGGAACAGCCTGGGCTGGTGGAAGGTGTCCCTGCTCACAGCAGGGGGTGGAATGGGATGAGCTTTAAGGTCCTTTCCAACCCAAACCGCTCTGGAATTCCGTGATTATAAACTCACAGCCAGGGCACCAAGACAGGGAAGGGTTTTGCTGCCAGCACAGAAAGCTGGGCTGTGACTTCCAGGCCTTTCCAGGGATTCACTGGGCATTTGCAGATGAAACCATTCCCCTGCTTTGCAGCCTCACAAGCTCCAAATCTCCTCCCTGGCGCCGCTGGGCCCAGTGAGCGCCCAGAGCTGAGGGGAAAAGCTGGCTGCTTGGGGTTTTTTTAATTTTATTTAATCCACATTATAGTCAAACCCCTGGGAAATCCTGTTAAAAGATCAGTGAGGATTTTCTGAGCCCAGGGAAATGTTCCATCTCAGGCAGGGAGACCTTTGGATCAGCAAGGCTTGGGGAGGACAGAACCGCTGCAAAAAAAAAATCCCCCAACAAAAGGCAGATGGGCTCGATTTCCTTGGCCCAATTCCTTCTTTTTTTTAGTAATTTTGGAAGAAAAAAGAGAAAAAAATTACTTTCAGTGCACTGAAACGTTGTGTGCTCTGTGGAATTGCTGATTTTAGATGGTGCTGCTGAGGAGAAGCACCTGCTCCTGCTCTTGCAGGAGCTCCATGGAATGCCCAGGCTGGGCTGTTCCAGCTGTCAGGGACACCCCCATCCCTGCCCTGGGCTCCAGGAAGGGGGACCATCCCAAATTCCCAGGACAGCCTGTTTCCAGGTCAGCGCACAGACCTTGCTGTCAGAGAGAGCCCAAAATACTATTCCCACTTGCCCAGGGAACATCCCTTGCTTCCCACACACAAGGCTAAAATTAGCAGTGGTTCCCTCTCCAAAGCAAGTCCTTATTTCAGGAGAGGGCACAAGGAGAAGCACAGAGAGAATGGGAGCTCCCCTCATAAAATATTTACCCCCTCAGCCTCAGCAAAGGCCTCTGGAGGAATTTTGGAGCTCTGTGTAGTGCTGCTCAGAGCTCTGCTGCTGCTCCTGCATCTCCTGCCCTCTTGGCTCATCCTTTATTAATGAGCCCTTTGCCTGGCAGAAGGGGATGGTTGTTCCCTGAGGGGATTTTTTTATCCACAAGAAGGGAAAACACCATCACATGTGGAGGAGGGAGTTTGGCTGAAACACGTCCATGGAATCATGGAATGCTTTGGGTTGGAAGAGACCTTGAAGCCCATCCAGTTCCAGTCCTAGTGGGCACTTCCCACCAGCCCAGGTTGCTCCAACCTGGCCTTGGACACTTCCAGGGATCCAGGGGCAGCCACAGCTTCTCTGCCCAACCTGTGCCAGCCTCACAGCCAAGAACTCCTTCCCAATCTCCCATCTCTCCCTGCCCTCTGGCAGTGGGAAGCCATTCCCTGTGTCCTGTCCCTCCATCCCTTGTCCCCAGTCCCTCTCCAGCTCTCCTGGAGCCCCTTTAGGCCCTGCCAGGGGCTCTCAGGTCTCGCTGGATCCTTCTCTTCTCCAGGTGAACCCCCCCAGCTCTCCCAGCCTGGCTCCAGCCCTTTTCTTTATATCCATCCACATTCCTGAAACACAGGCAAGTCTGTCTGGTGTGTAACAACACCCTGCAAGTCTTTTCCCTGATATTTACCCCTTACTCTTGTGACCTGAAGGAATTCCTCTCCCCTGACACCAAAACACGTGGGGCCCAACAAGAACCCAGTGACACCTCATTTGCCTCTCACCCTTCCTGATGTCAGACTCAAATAATTGTTTTATAAAACTTGCCTTTGCTGGGAGGGCTTTAATGCATTTTTTAGCAGGGCCATGTAAGAAAGCAATTGCAGATTTATTGCTGCTCTCAACACCGGGGGGAAGATCCCTCCTGCCACTTGGGACCACTTAAGGAGATATTGTTTTACAGGATATGCTTGGGGAGCACAGATTAATTAACATTCAGAAAAGTGTTGGTTCACCTCCCTTTGGCTTTTTTCTTTTTTCAGTGGATGCAATGGATGTGTGGCCTTAACTCTGGGGACAGAAACCTGGCTTGGCTCTCCCTGCTGGCCCAGAGCCTCCCTGACAACCCCCTGAAGTGACCTCCTCCTGCCACAGCCCCTTGGTGACACGGTTTTATCTGCAGCAAAGTGAAGCAAAAGCCTGCTCTGAATTCCTTCGTGGAGCGAGGAAGCTGCTGAATTAATATTGCCTGGCAAGCAGTTATGTATTTTTTATTACTGAGATAGTAAAATATTGAAATGACTTCTGACAGAGAGAGAGAGAGAGAGAGGAGCGAAGGCAAACACCCAGGAGAAATTATTTTATCTCACAGGCTTTAATTGAACGGTGTAAAACACTTTTATGGCAAAGAAAGATGATTTATTTCCCTCTTCTGATCATCTGTACTGGAAGAGAAGCCTCCTTGGAAAAGCTTTCCCACTCCTGTGTTTCCCTGCCATGATGTACCTGGGGGGTTCTGCTGTGCTGATGATTCTCCAGGACTGGTTTATTTTTAATTCTCCACCTTTTGTTAGGTGGTGGGAAGGAAGGAACGATCTTGTTTGTTTATGTGGTCGAGTTTACAGTGGGTTTATGTCCCAAAGGGAGCAGAGGGAGGTGGTGCCGAGCCTGGGATTCCATCAGCACCTGAGCCAGGTCTGTCCCAGGGGCCTTGTGGGATCGTGGTGGGATTGAGGGCGGCAGAAGCAGCTCCTGCTGTCCCAAGGATGGAAATCACCCTAAAGCCCATCCAGTTCCACCCCTGCCATGGGCAGGGTCACTTCCCTCTATCCCAGGTTGCTCCAAGCCCCGTCCAACCTGGACACTTCCAGGGATGGGGCAGCCACAGCTCATTTTTGGGGGGCTGGGACCAAGTGCTGCTGCACTGCAGGGAAAGCCTGGGGTGCCCATGTGACCAGGATTCCCTGATCAGGAATTCCCCCTCTGTGCTTCCCCCGTGTTTTTTTAGGAAATGCAGACATTCAGACTCGTGCGTTCCCGTGTGTCAAATCCCCCGCTCGGGGTTTCCATGGAAACGAGCTTGCTGTTCCTTCCAGCAGGAGGATTCCCAGCCTGACCTCATCAGGGTCTCCCTGGTGTCTCTCCCCCCCTCTCTGGTCACGCTGGGTCGTTGTCTCTCACCTCCAGTTTGACCTCCCTCTGTGTCACCACTCACCTGGCATCCCCCCCTTCTCCCCCCTGCACCCAGTTCCCCCCTCACCCCGAGGATGGAAAAGGAATTCCCAACACAAAGGGGGGGGACAAGACCATCTGAGGGTGGTTTTGGCAGAAAAGTCCCATCACTGTGGCAGAACCCCCAGAACCTTCACCGTCTCACACAACTTTACATCATTTACAAAGTGCAATGGTGCCTTTTACTCGGCACAATAATGAGAATTATCCACCTGAAAAGCTGAGTTTCTGCAAATTACCCTTTCTAAAAGTGAGGCTGGGGGGGGGGGGGGAATAAGTTTGGCAGGGAAAACCCCGTTATCTCCTTGTGCTCTAATCATCAATCCTGCAAGTGCTGTCATCAGGGGTGCCTTTAGGAGGCAAAAATGGCCCTATTTCCCTTCCCTGAAAAAGCTTCTCTGCTGCAAAATTAACACCACTCACCCCAAAACCCTCTCACCTGATCAGGAACCTGACATTTCCCCCCCCGCCCCAGCCAAGGGGTTTTTTTGGCATTTTGGTGTGAAACGACGCAGACCTGCCCTCTGCACGTGGGGCTGGGAACCACGAATTTCACTGGGATTATTTACCCCTTGAAAAACACACGTTTTCCCCTCGGGAATTCGACTCCTGGCAGGGACGGCTCCTCATCCCCTGGCAAAAGCAAGCCCTGGAGGGGCTGCCTGATTTTTCAGGAGCAGCCCTGTCCTTGTTCTATCAGTGTTACAAAGCGATGCCTTAATAAACAGCGAGAAATAAAGCCCGGGTTTCCCACCCTGGGTGCACTTTGCTGAGCTGTTCATCAGCTGGTGTTGCTGGCGTTGCGTGGCAACCTGCGCTCGGAGCTTTGCTGACTCAAAGAGCCTCCGGGCTTTAAAGGTTTGTTCGGTGTGTTTGTTTGACGATCCCCGGCTTTGAACCCTCTGCCATCTTTTTGTGTGGCTGATGTCGATAGCGAGTACGAAAACAATTCAATTTTCATTTCCAGGGCGCTGGGAATTTACTTTTATTATTATTGTTATTATTATTGCTGCAGAAAAAAAAGTTGAAGAGGACCAGCATGTTTGGAGGGGTTTGGATCACCCACCATCACCTCCCTCACCAGTGTCTTGTTTGAAAATTCCCAGGGGGGTTGAGTGGGGCTTTTTTTCCCTTTTTTTTCTTTTTTTTTTTTGCAGGGGTGGTGGGGAGGACACTGAGTTTTGCTTACGAAAAGGAGCTGCGATTTTCAAATCAAGGGTATTTTAACGAAGGGAAAGTCACCTTTACGCTCCCCAAAGCCAGGGGGAAGCAGCCACGGGGTTTCTTCCCTGGGAGCTTCCTTTGTGTGGATTCACCACATCCAGGTGCTGTGGGCTTGTTCTGCCGATTTTTTTCTCTGCTCTGCTTTCACTTGTCATTATAGAAGGGAAGGAAGGAAATCCAGGGCCCAATACCCTGGAGAAGCCTCCACCCCTCATTCCCAGCCCTCTGGAGGAGCCCCAAAACCCCCTGGGCACCCCCCTGGCTCCCTGCAGGTCCTTCATTTTTGGTTGAAGCCCCTGGGATGGGTTGATCCATGTGGATATTTAGGAGTGGAGCACATTCCCAGGGAGCCCAGAGGGTTCTGAAATCCCTTTTCCTTCAGAGCAATCAGTGGGACATCCCCTGACAAGGAGGAATCCGTGGCAAGGCACTAAAAAAAATAAAGCAAAAAGCCAAAAAAAAAAGGAAGAGTGTGGAGGTCAGGATTCCCCCAAACATCAAAAAATTCACCAAACATCATTTTCTTCGCTCAGGTACAACACCGGTCGCCGATTTCGAAAGGAAAAAAAATGATTTTTAATGAGGGTAAATCGTAACAAGGGCCTTTTGCACCTCCACCTCGACAGTTCTTCCTCGTTAACACACATCCCAGCTCTCCAGCAATGAGCAGGTTGCCATAGGAACCTCCTGCCACCACTGGGGTGGGGATTGCAGGACGCCCTGAGTGGCTCAGGGATTCCCTCCCCGTTAGCACACTGAGAGGAGAAGGCAGCAGCAGGTAAAATTAAGGAATTAAGGCTGAACTTTGCTCGGAAGAGGCAATTAAAAAAAAAAAATAAAAAAATTGAAATATTTAAAAAAAACCCCACAAGTTTTAGCTGCTGCAAGTCATGAGGGGTTTTTAATTGTGTGAAAACAAGGAGTGTTTTTATGGAATGCAGTGGAATGAGCAGGAACAGTAATTGAACAAATATATTCCAATAGGGACAGAACTGATGCTTGAAAACTCAAACAGTAGTTTTTCTAATCTGCTTTTCCTGTGATGACTTACAGGAGGGAATTATTAATGACACCTTCTAACACACAGGCCTGGGCGGGTTCCCATCCCTCCAAAGATTCATACAGGGAAGAGATTCTTTATATGCTGGGAAGGATCAGTCCTTCCCCAAACAGGAACGGCCCAGGGCATGGTAAACAAGCAAGAATAATCTGTTTACAACCTTTCTGCAAAGCTGCTGCTTTGGCTTTTCTGCTGGTGCCACCCCCAGCTCAGATCTGCAGCCTCGGGCAGGTGAGTCAGGTGAGACACCAGGGCCCCACCTGGCTCAGGGTTTCCAAAGCCAAACACTTCACTTGTAGGGATCCAGATATCATCCCTTCCAGATATCATCCACTCCAGATATCATCCATTTCAGAGATCATCCACTCCAGATATCATCCCTTCCAGGTATCATCCCTTCCAGATATCACCCATTCAGGCATCACCCATTCCAGGTATAATCCTTTCCAGATATCCTCCATTCCCAGAGAATCCCAGCATGATCACACCTGTGAAGAGCCAGAATTCCAATGAGGAGAAGGAGGTGTTTTTGGGGCTCTCCTGGGCAGGCTGGCAGGGGAGCAGCTGACCCTTGGCAGTGCAGTCAGGGCGTTCCTCAGCTCTTGGAAAAGCTCTAACTCACTGTACCAGAGCTGAAACCTCATCACAGCCTTAATTCATTTTTTGTTTCCAGAGTTTAGTCAACCCAGACATCTGCCTTCAGCACCAGGAATTAATGCCTGGGCCAGTGGGCTCAGCTTGAATTTTACACAGCCATGAAAAGCTTCACTCCTGTCCCGCCACTGATTTACAGACAGAGCAAGCAGCAGCTCTACCCTTTCCCAACCCCCTGATTGATGCTGGAATGGCTGTGACAGAAGGCTGAACTGAGTGCTGGTGTCTCTGTGTGTTGGTGAGGCAGGATGGAAGTGCCTCCAGTGGGAAGGACCCCGGTGGGATCCAGCCCCGACTCCTCCCCCCGTGGCTGTTTCGTCCTTTCCCACCTCCCATCTCCCAAGTGCCTGGTTTTAGGTGCTTCATCACACAATTAGCATCAACAGCCCCCTTTGCCTGCTCAGCCACATGTGTCTGTTCATCAGGAATCATCTCCCCTGGGTGGTTATGGGGTCACAGCCCAGCCCTGCTCTCTGCCCCTCACCGAGCACAGAGTAGAGGGTTGGGGTTGATCCTTCCCTGTGGAGCTTCCCAAAACCACCAGCTCGGCCCCTCCAGCCACCCAGGGCTGGTTCTTTTCCACCTCAATGCCTGGAAAAACAGGATAACAGGATCCTCAGGGAGGCCAGGCAGGGTTCAACCACAGGAACATGAAAGCATCGCTACCGTTAATATTTAATTGTGCCTGGAATCACAGAGGGTGGATTTTCCTGAAATTTTAATTGGCAAACCCACTGAGCCATTTCGTTCTGCAGCCCTGGGTGTCAGCACAGGATCCAGCAGGTTGTGCTTCATGGCAGGGCTGAGAAAACCCCCAAATCTCCCCAAATATTACCCCACATACCCTAAATATTGACAGAACAGGGTGCACTCTCTGGATCTCCTCAGTCACAGAAACACTGAGGGCTGGAGATGTTGTGCTGCCAGGGAGGGAAGTCCTCCTGTCCTCACTCAAATCTCCCAGGAACAGTTTTCCCTGGTGGCTCTGGTGCTCCTGGTCAGCTGGAGATTTCCCTTGAACTGATTCCCCCCCAGCAACTGGAAAAGAAAGGAAAAATGGGAGAAATCAGAAACGTGTTTCCCCCTAAATGGAAACCAAGCAACAAAAACTTCCCAGAGAGGGTCAGTCCAGGTGAAATGGTTGGCTGAGAAGACACAAAAGTTCATCTGAGTCGATTTTTGTTCCACCAAAACACGTCGTGACAGCTGAGGATCTGCCCTGGACCACTGAGTATTTTAAGGAGCAGCAGGTCCTGGCTCTCTGGGAGGATGGGAGAATCAGAAATCCCTTTGGGAAGGGGGAAGCCAGGAGGAAATTCTGCCAGCTGAGGTTCCCTTCATTGCTGTGCAGACTCAGGATGCTCCAGTGTTTCCGATAATCACAGAAATTTGGAGCTGGGTGGGAAGTTGGTGCCAAATGTGCTGTGCAGGATTGTGGGAATGAGGGCAGGGCTTTCTCCTGGAGCAGGGAGTCCTGGGAGGTGCCTTGCACCCCACAAATCCGTGATGAGACTGAGAAAAAATGGTGCTGCTTGACATCACTTCAAGGCTGCTTTTTCATGGAATGCACAGTGTGGTTTAACAGTGAGGAAAATCCTCCTGGAAAGAGAAAAGGGCTCGAAATCCTCTTATAAATGAACATGGATTTGGTGTCAGAAATCAAATCACACCCCTGTCAGTCAGGAGCTGTGTCAGAGACACAAACCTGATGGCAGATCCAAGTGTAGTGAGGGATCTGAGTGAGGGACAGGTTGTGGGGAAGATTTCCAGACAGGGGCTTCAAAACTTGGCCAGACCCCACCTCCAGCAGCATTTAGAGATGAACTCACCATTTCAGGTTTCAGGTTTCATTTTGAAGGGAAACAGGGAGCTCTGCTACCCAGATGGAGCAAAAATGCTTGGAAAAGGTGGCATTAACTTTTCATGGGATCTCAGAGTGGTTTGGGTTGGAAGGGACCTTAAAAATCCCATGGGCAGGGACACCTTCCACCAGCCCAGGTTGCTCCAAGCCCTGTCCAACCTGGCCTGGGACACTTCCAGGGATGGGGCAGCCGCAGCTTCTCTGGGAAAACTCTACCAGGGCCTCCCCACCCTCACAGGGAAGAATTTTCCCCCAATATTTAAGTTAAACTTCCCCACTGCAGTTTAAAGCCATCAGGACATGCTGACACCGATGGGGGAGTGAGGAAAGGGGGTCAACAGGGATCCACTTCCAGGTGACACAAATAACCCAAAATACCAGCTCCCAGAGAACCCCAAAAACTGTCTGCCTGTATGAATATGGTTTTTAATCTGCACACAAAATCCACTGACACCACAGCTTTTCCCAGGGGAGGAGCAGTCCTGGGAAAACGGGAGAAATACATCCAGTGCAACCTTCAAATTGGGATTTCCTACCTCCCCCCCCAAAAAAAATCAGCTACAATCCTGGCTGTGGGAGGCAGCTGGGAAAACATCCATAATTTAGGAAGGCAGATGGTGCCTTGAACTGCAGGTAGGTACAACCAGGGGAGAGGAGAGCGTGGAATCCACGTGGGAATGGATCCAGGCTCCGGCCCTGGAGGAGCTGAGACCGGAGCACACGGAGCCAAAGAGCAGCACCTGATTAATCAGGGCTGTGTTAAGCAGCTTTTCCAGGAAGCAGGAATGTGTGTTGCCCTCTGGATGACAGCAGCACCCCCAGTAGTGTGTTCCCTCAGAGCTCCTCACTGCTTCTCATCCAGCACTTCTCCCTCAGCCCTCTGGAAATTCCCGTTTAATGGGAGTTCACCAGGTGGAATCTTTATGCTGCTTTTACTGCTGATTAATTATTCAGGGCGTAGTTGAGAGAAAACCTGGAAAAAACCGGCTGGCATTTCCATATTATGCAATCAGCCCTGCTATTCCTTGCAAATAGATGTGTCTCCTTCGATTTAAAGTGACAGCTCATCCCTCTGTGCTAAACACCAACTGAGATTATTAAAAAAACATCTATTGAGGCTTTTTAGCACCTTCCTGCAGTAAAACATCCATCAGTTCCAGCTTGTTGGGGCTCAGAAGGGCAGATAAATTTTTAATAATCAATTGCCATTTAAAATACCATAACATTCCAATTAGGCAGAAATTGAACTCCAATGTCCCAAATAAATTAACCTCGCCGTTAAAATGGGGATTGAATCAAACGTGGATGGCTTGGAAATGTTGTTCCTACCATCCTCCTTTGAATCCAGGTGTGTCACACTACAAGAAAACCCTGGCAGCAACTCAGGGACTGGGCACAGCAAACGGACTCTGGGCTTTAATGTCCCTTCCCAAACCATTCCCTGATCTCAGGACGTTTGGGGATTGCATTTTTTGAAGGAGATGATTTCCAGCAACAATCCTTGTCTGGCTGGACATTTCCCCTCCAAACTGGCTTCGGGGTCCCAACGCTTTTCCCAGTGGAGAAGGAATTTGCTGCATTTTGGGAGTTGGGGCCCTCCAAAGCTCCTCCAGCTCTGGGTACTTGACCCCTTTTGGTTCTGAGCAAGAAACAAAGGCAGCAGGGAGCTCTCATTTCCTAAATGAACTTTCTTTGGCAGCCAAGCAGCTCCAAGGCATAAAAATCCCGGGAAAGAGGGCGATGCCCTGCTTGGAAAACAATTCCAGGAGCTCGGCATCCCCTGGCTCGCGGCGCTGCACGTGGCCCCCGCCAGCCCTGCTCAGCCTCTGGCAGGTGAAATCTGGCTTTAAACTAGTTATTTTAATTTTTTTCAGATTTTTCTCTTTTTCTCTCTCCCGGTTGCTGGCTCGGTTGCTAAGCAACATCCCCGCAGGGCCCCGGGTTTCCCTCCTCCCACAAATGGGAAACAACCCCACCGAAAATCCCGAAAATCCCGCCGCGTTCCCCGAGATGATGGAAAGCCCTGCCCTCACCTGCAGCCTCCCCTGCCGAGGAGGGAGGGAGGGAGAGAGGGTTTGTAGTTCCCCTCAGGATAAGAAAGCAGCGGGAGAACAGGGAGAACACCGTGAGGGGATGTGGGAATGGCACAAACCCCCCCCCTGGCAGGAGCAGGAATTGTGGACACCCACGGGCGCCCGCCCGGCGAGAGCCGGAGCGTCACCCTCGGTGTGGAACAGCCTGGCAGGATCAGGGGGTGACTGTACAGGCTTTTATTCCCTCCCTGCCATTCTGCAGGGCTCCTGGGAGAATTTCTGGGATGGTTGGAAGCTGCATTTCCGCACCTGGGCGAGGAAGGAGGGAGGTTGTGTTACGCTCGCTGCCCCTCGTTTCTTGGGCCGTGTTGGGATCTGCAAAACCCCCGTATTTCATTCAACCTCCACAGCATTCCCACAGAGTCTGCTTGCTTAGGATTTATTTGTTTTTCATCAAAAATCACAGCCATGAGCAAAAAAAACCTCGGATTTGTGTTATCAGACGGTGTTTATGGTGATAAACACAGCGGGGTTGCAGGAGCTCAGGACGAGCCTCCCACACCTTTTGCTGCTGGAGGCATTTCCAAAGGGGCTCTGAATTTTCAGGAGCCTCCAATTCCATCCCAGCCACATCCAAGGGCTTTGGAAGTGCTGGAGATTTGTTGCTCCTGGTGTCTTTAAGCAAAGGAGACACTTTTCCCCCCACTGCAGCCCCAGGTCAGACCTCTCTGGGCAGACCAGAGACCTTCCAGCACCCAAACTAGGGCACTGGGGGCCTTTGGGACTTTAAATCTCACTGTGCAAACGTTAGAAGAGTTACTATAAGTATTATTATTAGGATTATAATGGATTAAACTCCATTATTACCCACATGGAGCCAGGCAGCCTGTGTTGAGCTCGAGCAGGTAACACTCCTCTTCCCACAGTTTTCACATGGATTAATTATTTGGGTTTTATAACACACTTGTAGGGTTAAGATAATAAATGGAAAACAACTCCAGATTGTCTAAAAGTCGTGGGTATCATCAGGTAATGAATAGTGCTAAATTCTCTTAATGATTTTAATTAATTTCCCTCAGTTGCATTTCCACTCCCATCCCGTGCACACTCACTCTGCCTGCCCATCACTCGGGATTTTTGCCAGGGGTTTCATTATTTCCAGGTTCCTTCCAGCCTGGCTGCCTCAGGAGTGCTGAGGGATCATAACCAGGAGGCTGAGCTGCCACCTGCACTCAGGAAGCTGTTACAGCTCAGCACTTGATGTCATCCACGGGCTGCAGACACAGAGGCAAGGGCTGGCAGGTCCCCCCACCCCGGCAATGCAAACAGGGTGACTTCAGCCACTTTTGGGTTCTTGTGGAAGGAGAGAACTTCAGGAAAATAAACGTTTTCATAGAATGGAAGCACGATAGAAAAAAAAAAAAAAGTGGATTTTTTTCCCCCCTAAGCAAATGTTTTCTGCCTGTCTTGCAGCTGAGAAATTGCAGTTTTATGGGAGTGCACGTGGCCAGAGAGCCATGTGGAGCAGGAACAGATGGGCAATGTATGCAAATGGCTCCAGTGAAATGGGATCCTGGTGACCCAGGAATCCCAGCTCGGGCTGGCAGAGCTCTCCCACTGCCACACTGGTGATGGATGTGGGGAGGAAAAAGGCTCCTCTCTGGAGCTTGGCAGGAAGGAAACAATCCCAGGTCCAAAACTCAAGTAGTTTGTACCCCACAGCAATGACACACACACTTCCACCCAATCCCCCCCTAATTACAGAGGGAATTCTGGGAGGTTCAGCACTGGCAAAGAGCTGATAACCTGAAAAAAAACCAACCAACCAAACAACAACAAACCATCCAGGCTCTTTTACCAGGAGGTGAATCTCCATTGAAATCACTCAGTGCCAATTTGCATCAGCCAGGATCTGATCTCCACCAGTGTCACACCGAGCTGGACAAAGGGGAGATCTCTCCACCCAGAGAATATCAGGGTTGAAAAAGCTGCCCATTGATCCAGCCATAAACCAGAACAAATTATTAAACTGCATATGGATTGGGACTTTATTATTCCTTGTCTGCCTGCTGATATGGTGGGTAAATTTGTTCGAGCCAAAATGTTATAAAAATACACTTTAAAGGGCTAATAAAACAGGAGTTAACGTTGTGAACAGCTTGAAACCTTGGGAACTGGCTAAAAGGCAAAGTGCTCCAGCTTTCCCTCTGAAACCTGCTAGAATTAAAGATCCCCTTCAGCCTCGTCTGCAAGGCAACTGAGTGAGGAAACAGCCAGAGGAGAAGGTCCTGGAACATGTGCTTTAATCCTGGAATGGTTTGGGTTGGAAGAGACCTTAAAGTCCACCCAGTGCCACCTCCTGCCATGGGCAGGGACACCTTCCACCAGCCCAGGTTGCTCCAAGCCCCGTCCAACCTGGCCTGGGACACTCCCAGGGATGGGGCAGCCACAGCTTCTGTGGGATCCCATCCCAGCCTGGCACATCACTGAGTGCAGGAGAAGCTGAGCCCGTCCCACCACCACAAATCCTGTTCTCCAGCACAGCCAACCTCCTGCTGCAAGAGTGTGGGATGGAGGCTGGGGAGAAGAAGGAGGGATAAAGCAGATAAAAACCAAGAACCACTAACTGTCCCTGTAATGTGGGAGTGGGCGTGGAAAGAGCCTCGTGGGGCCCCCAAGGGCAGCACAGCGCTGCTGTGTCAGACCACCCCCTTCACATCCCATATTAACCCCCATTATCAGGCTGGGCTGTTTGTTTTTCCCACTGAATGGCTGGTCTAGAAATTCCCTTCTGGGGGAGAATGAAAACATCCTTTTAGCCTCTGGATAGTTTATACTTATTTGTTCTCATGCCAAAATTGGCCATTAGCTTAAATAGCTCTCCTGTCTCGGCACTGTTTACCTCTGATGCATTCAGAGCGAACAATCATCTCCCTGCCTCTGCTGCCTCTGAACACGGCTTTTTCCATGTCTGATACCACAACAGAACGCTTAATGTCCCTCTGTTTTCTTTCTCCCCCTTAATTGCTCGGCGGCTTTGAAACGCACCCCCTCCTCCCTCGACCCTCGGGATGAATATTCCCTCATTATCCTCCCTCAGCCGGGCTCTGGAAAATTTTGGCAGCACGACCTTGTAGGTGTTTGGAGGACATCGGGCAGCTGGGGCTTCTGCTCCCCAATTCCCTGGGAATTCTTGGAGCTCGCTGGCCATGGAAGGGATTGTCCCATGTGCTGGACACCGGTGAGGAACCTCAAGGGTCGTGCCCGGTTCTGAGCCCTTCCACTCAGGAAGGACGTGGAGGGGCTGCACCGTGTCCAGGGAAGGGAACAGAGCTGGGAAAGGGCCTGGAAAGTCCTGTGAGGAGCTCTGGAGGGGCTCAGCCCGGAGAAAAGGCGGCCCAGGGGGGAACCTTTTTGTGCTCTCCAGCTAAAAATTTAAAAGGAGCCTTTGAAAGCTGCCCAAACCAGAGTCACTGGCAGTGCTGGGAATGTCGCTCTCCCAGCCCGACTTTGGGTGTAAAGCAGCAGATCCACGTGCTGGGGCCGGGAGAAAAGTGTGGGAGGACACTCAGCCGCCTTGGGAAGCCTCAGGCAACAGTAAAACCTCTCCCATCCTTGTGGGATTTGGGCACCTCACTGAGACTCAAGTCAAGCCCTGACGTCACTGATGAGTCATGTCTGACTTTTGTCAGACAGACAAACTCAGCCCATTTTTGACAGGTGCCCAAAAACGTCCTTGAGAGTTCCCAGTCCTTCCCATCTTCTTTTGTCATTGGATCCCTCCAGCCCTGCCTTTCCAGGACATCCCTCATGATTTCACATGGAATTTCCTGCCCCCTGTGTGGGCAGGGCACTGCACCTCTGTGGGGGTGTGGGAGGACTGCATTTGAATAATAAAGAATCCTTCAGAGGCACATCCCCCACAGCCTCTTTTTGCAGCCCCCGGGGACTTGTTGGTGGCCCTTGATGCCCACACAGAGCAGGGGAAAGCCCTGGAGTGGGTTTGAAGCCACTTTAGGTGACTTTAACACTGACAGGAGGCACCTGGTGGTGCTGAGCTGGGCCTTAATCCAGGTATTGGACCCCTGGAATTCTTGGGTGGGCTTGGAGCAACCTGGTCCAGTGGAAGGTGTCCCCGCCCGTGGCAGGAGGTGGAACTCAACGAGCTTTAAAGTCGCTTCCAAGCCAAACATTTCTGGGGTTTTATGATCCTCTGGCAGGATTTTGGCAGCCCAGGGAGGACAACAACTGTCCCTCTGCCTGAGACCTGCCCAATCCCCGTGAACTGCCCTGGCTTTTCTTTCCAGGAGCCACCACAATCCCAAGGTTTCAGCCCCTCAGGCTCCCGGGCTCCCCCTGCCCTCTCTGCCCTTGGGCAGCTCTCCCTTCCTCAGTTTCCCCCACCAGGAGCACAGGAATGGTGCTTCCATCCCCTCCAGAGCCCTCTGGGACAGGCAGGAGAACAGCCCAGCTTAAGTGCACTTGTGGTGCCAATGGATTATTTATGACCCCCCCAGGAAGTCGTTCCTCAGCCTGGTCCATCTCACTGCTAAAAAGCCATTCCTGATACTCCAAAATGATTCCTTTCCTTCCCCAGCTCCATCCCGTTGCTTTTCCTTTCCCAAGGGGAAACAAGCGGGTTGCAATTTTGAGAAAAGGCATTTTGTGGCTTGTTTTTAGACCCACTGAACTCTTCCTGAGCACCTCCAGTGGCTTTGGAAATGAGAGTGAAACCCATTCTGTGAAAGCCACTCTGGCCACAAAAGTGATTATCTGGAGGGGTTAGAAAGGAGCACAACGCACAAGAATTCATTGGATTCTTCCTTCTTTTTGTTAGAATACAAAAGTGATCAACCTCTAATGTTCCTCAGTGTTATTGTTATTATTCTCATTATTACACACCCTCCTCTGCCTGCTGAACCGAGCCAAGGACTTTGGATGGATTGTGCTGCTGCTTTTTTAATAAAAATAATGTTGGGAGTACTCATTAATGTATTAATTAAATAAACCCTCCACGGCTTCCCTTCCTGGTGCCTTTTTTTCATGCACTTTGCATTCCCAGCTTGGTTTTCCTCTCCTTCCCAACCAGCAGCTGGACAGCAGCAGCCTGGGGATGATTTGAACTGGCTGGGAATCCTCTCCTTGCAGTGAAAGCAAATGAGTTTGGAAAAAAAAAAAAACAGGGAGGCAGGTGCAGGACATTCCTGCTCCCTCCAAACAGGGCAGAGAGGGAAAAGGGAGACAGGGAGGAGAAGCCAGGAGGGGATGGGAAGGAAGGATTAGAGCTCCTCTGGAACAGCAAAAAAAAAAAAAACCAACCAGAACTGAAATGGAAATAAGAGAGGGAGGGTGAAAAGTCAGCTGCTGAATGGTGTTAAATATTTAAAGTTTCCCAATCGAGCACGTTTTTGTTTATTAAAATAGGAAGCAAGGAAGGGAATTGCCCAGGAGGGGAATGACATTTCCACAGCCCCTCTACGAACAATCCCCAGTGGATTGGGTGCAGTGGAGGCATTTCAGTGGCTCATCTGGAGTCGGGGAGGTGCTTGATGGACTGATCTCCCCCTCACAGCTCCAGCCAGGCCCCATTTCATTCCCCCCAGCAGCTCCAACCCACAGCCCCAAGCTCAGATGGTGTCCAGTGGTGCTGGAGTTTCATGTGGATAAGAAGAAGCTGCTTGTTGTCACTTGGGTTTGCAGGGATTTCTTTCAGGCTGCACGTTCAGTGTGATCCTGTTCGACCCTGTAGCTCGTTCCAGTTCATTTATTTAACAGCTGAATGTAATGAATTTATCGAAATTTATCAAAATTATGATCAAACAAGGCCAGGTTGGACCTGGGCTAGTGGAAGGTGTCCCTGCCCACAGCAGGGGGGTGGGACTGGATGGTCTTTAAGGTCCCTTCCAACACCTTCAAAGAGGAATTTCTCCACCTTCAACTGTTGTTGTTCATCTCAGCTGAGAAGGAAGCTCCAAATCCCCACAAAAATGAGGAATGAACGAGGCTGAAACATCTTGTTTCAATATTTCCAATTAAACCCAAACGCCTGGGGCTGACCTGACATTTGTTTTCCTTTTTTTTTGTTTTCTCCCCATTTCCCAGTGGAGCTGAAATTTGGGATTATTTTCTTTTTTTTTTTTTTTCTCTTTTTTCTTTTTTTTTTTCCCACACAGCTTGCCTGTTAATTTGAAACGTTTGTTCTGAGATGCCATAAAAGCCTCCTGATTTTTTAGTATCCCGAGGTTTCCACGAACACCGAGCCTCTGGAAGATGCTCTGGAGGATACCAAGCAGATGCTGAGCCCTGAAGAATTCCCATTAAGCAGATCTCCAGCACCACCACTCCTTCCCTCAGCAGGCTGTTAAAAAGACTCGTGCCTTCCCTGAGCCCCAACCAAAGCAACACCACACCGAGAGAGGCAAACACTGAACAGAAATTGCTCATAAACAGTGAATTCCTCAGCCCAGACTCCATTCAAATCATCATTTAAATACAAATCAAACCCAGCACCTGCCAAAAGAGAAATGTTTCAACAGCCCGGAGATTCTGTGGACAATAATGCCTTTTCCACCCACTCTGATGAGGCTGAAAAGGAGATAAAACCCTCAGAAAATATTTCCAATTTCTCGTCCATGCTGGTATCAACAAAGATGTGAATCAAAGGAGGGAGAAAGAGTGGGAAAAGTGATTTGTGCTGTGGAGGTTTTTAACACTTAGGGCTTGATCACATAAAGGGCTTGAGCAGGGGATGGGCTTTCATGTCTCAGTCCTAAGTGTCCCTTGAACCCTGAGAGCTGAATGACTTGGTTTGACATCAAAGCATATTTTTAAGTGGGAATTTACAGTGGGAAGTTTGGCTTTATCCTCTCCACAACCCTCTGGCTGCACTCAGGGGGTCTCCATGGAGGGTGCCAGTGGAAGTCACTCCTGTGCCCAGAGGGAGGGATTCCTGTCCCTCCTGCCCAACTCCCCAGGGGATGCTCTGCTCTGGTGAAGGCCAGAGCAGATTCTGGGATTCTGGGATTCTGGGATTCCTGCTTCCACCCCTCTCAATCTGACTGCCACAACCAGAGAGGGGTTTGCATCCCAAGCTCCCACTGAACCAGCTCCAGGAATTTGTAGGTGCTTTGGAAAATCCTGCTCAGTGCCTGTTATCACCAAAGCTCTTCTTACAGCAGGTTTGTGCCAGGAGCCACGCAGTGGGAATCTGGGAAGAGCTCAGGTGCCCTTGGGCAACCCTGGGATCGTTGCCATTGCCCAGGGAAGGGAGAGCCCGGGGTGAGGACACCCCACCCCACTGACCGAGCTGGGCACAACCTGCCTGCCCAGCAAACCCCTTCCTTTCCTCAGGCTCCCAAGGGAAATGATTTACTGGGGACACTCAGCGAATAAAGCAGCATCCTGGTGCCCAGGAGGGGCTGCTCAGGCAGCTCCCTCATCCCTCCCACGCTGGAAAAGTCTCCCTTTCCCTCTGCCTGCCCCTCGGGGCGACGCTGCTGAGCGTTATCCCCCTTGTTTGTGCCTGATGCAGAAAATGGAATGCACACGGTAACTGCCTGCCTCTAATAACATTTTCCAAGCCACACTGGTGCCATTATTCCCCCTGAGTGACAGTTCAGTGGCACAGAGGGAGCTCTGGGTTCCTCCCCCCGCCGACACGGAATTAAACCCCGGCAGTTTTCAGGGATCTGCTGGCGCGTGAATGGATTTTTTTTTCCAGCCTCTTGAACACGTCCCCCGTGGGCAATATTTTATTTTCCACATGGAAGGCACTTTTCCCCCTTGGGAGATGAGCAGGAGATGTAACAGAGCTGCTCAGAGGGGCTGTGCTGATCCAGGAGGGAATCATTACAGGAGGAATTCCAGCAGGCACTCCAAGCCCCCCCACCCCAGCACAGGGAATAGCTCTTCCAGCCTGGCTGGAGACAATGGGTGGATTTAGAAGAGTTAAACACCGAGGGAAGGACTTGCCAGTGGCCAGGAGATGCTTCATATCCCACAGAGCAGCAAAGATGTACCAGAGACCTTTCCTGCACTTGACCTAAATGAATGATTCCACCTGAGACAGCAGAGAGGTGAAATCTCCCTATAAAAAAAATAAAAAAATAAAAAAAAAGGATAACATCTCAGTTGGCCAAAAATCACGGATCATTTAGGTTGGAAAAGCCCTCCAAAATCATTTAGTTCAGCCATTAACCCAGCACTGCCAACATTAACCATGTGCCCAACAGGGATGGGACTCCAGCACTGCCCTGGGCAGCCCCTTCCAGGGCCTGATAATCCTTCCTGTGCTCACATTCACCTCAGCTTTTCTGCACGTTCCCAGAAGAACTGGGGATTGATTCCCTGAATCCCAGTGGGATGAGGGTGGGCTGTGGGGTCTGGCTGCTGCAGGGCATCATTTTTTGCGCTGTGTAAACCCATCCCCTGCCTCTGCAGGGCGTGTTCCCCTCTCAGTGCCTTTGAGAACTCAATGCCTTTACAAACAGACCCTTTTACCTCCCTCTGAACGTGTTTTCCTGACTCACAAGGCTCCACAAATGCGAGAGGCTTAAATTTTTCAGCGTTTGTGACCGGTTTTCTTCCCTGGCTGGCAGCGACCTGGGAGGCAGATGTAACCAGGCTCACAGACTGGAGTGTATTTTCCTGTTCAATCTTTGAAAAAAAAATAAAAAAAAAATAAAAAAATGCTTTTGTTCAGGTCACTGATGGCTCTTGGAGCAGAGTAAATATTTGATGGGGACTGGTGCTGCAGAAACGCACCCCGTGCTCTGGTTGGGAGGGACAACTTCATTCCAAGTGCCTGAACCCACCTCCAGGAGGGGTGTCTTGGTAATGGTCACAAACACTGATGGCAGGAAGAGGGAAAGGGGATTCTCCGAGGATTTGAGCTGCCTGGAAAGAGCCACGAGTGTTTTTATGGCAGCTCTGGTTGGTGCACAGCAGGATTTGGGGTTGCTGGCTCCAGCAGCTCCAGCTCCTGCAGACACCCACCTGCAGAGGATCCAGCGCTCTTTGCCCACTCCTTTTTGGATCTCAGTCACCCTTTAGTTTTCCATTAACAAAACACGGCCAGGAAACCAATGGCCAATCAGTCCTTATTGAGCCATCTTGCTGTTCCAAAGTCTTTCTCCTTTTACGGCTCCAGAGCCAATTTGCTGCATTGGAGTTAATGCTGCATTAAATGAGCTTTAAAGGTAGAGGAAAATGCTAAATGGGGTCTAATCCTTTCCTGGCATATATAAATATTTTTAAGCAGCCGAGTATTTGCAGCAAATTGCTTCCCTGAAGACTTTCCCCTGGACCAGGAGCACCCGTGCACTTCAAAGGGTTCGAATATCAGCGAAAACAGGAGAGAAAAATAACTGTGAGGTGTTGATTCTTGGGACATTTAAACTGAACCATCTGCTCCAGATCCCCATCCTGGGTGGATTCTGCCTGTCCTGAGCCTTGCCAGCCGTTGATCCTGAGGGAGATTGCCAGGGGGCTGTTAACCAAGGGCGACCAGAGGTGGAATATTGGAGTAGAAAAGCTGCTGCTGCAGTGACACCAATATCTCCCTGTTTACCTCAGCTGCCTGGAACGAGAGAAATCCCACTGGGATGGCTCTGCCTGGACTAACATAAAGCTGAGATCACTTCCAAAGACCTTTTTGGTGCCTTTGCTCGTTATTCTGCTGCATCTCCAGGGGTTTCTGCAGCTCATTCCCTGTAGCAGGTGTTTTTTTTTTCCCCATGGAATGGGGACACTGTGCTGCTTAACCCAGGGTCACTAAAGCTCCACTAAACCCTTCCCAGCTCTCTGCAAAGCTGCAGGAACCAGGAGGGATGTTTTGCAGCTGTAAAGGGAGCGGCAACAGCTGTGCTCAGAGCCCAAACTCCAGCTGCTGGAGGAGGGCCACGTGTTCCTGGTGGTGACTCGGTGGAGAGCAAAAGTGGTGCTTTTGGGAACTGCTGAGCACTGAACTGAGGCTGAACCTGAGGAATCACCCCTGGGAAGGCTGTTGCTGAAGTGACAGCAGCTGGAGCTCAGTGTCCCAGCTCCCAGCCCCCACTCCAGGGATGAAGATCCACGACATCTGCTGCAGGGCTGGGAGAAGCTGCTGCAGATGGAAGGGGGTTCCTGCTTTGGGGAACTGTCTCTGACAAGATGCACAAGAAGGTTTTTGTGTGCCAGGAGGGCCAAGATCCTTCTGCTGTGCCAGCAGGTTGCTTTTTAGGGAAAAACCAGCCTGGTGGGAACGTGTGGAGGGGGAATGTGCCTCTTCACACTGCCTGGAGTGAATATTCTCCACGAATTACTTGGAAAAGCCTTTTTGAAGCAGTTCCCCTTAAGCCACAGAGAACTTGATCACAGAAGTATTTGTTTGCTCTGAAGTAACTGGTAGCCTGGGTGTTATTTGCCCTTGCAGTTTCTGGGAATGTTTCTCAGCCTGCAGGAATTGGTGCTGCCTTCATGGGAAGCAGCTTTTTAATGAAAGAAGAAAATGGCCAGGATGGACCAGTATGGACACACCTCACCCTGCTGGGATGCCCAGGTTGGTCCAGCCTGCTCAGCAGGATGGCTGGGTGGAGCATTCCTCAGCTCCTGGGCTGGGTCTGATCCTGGGAATCTTCATCCTCAGGGAATGGCTGTGCTTGGGAGCACCATTTTAATCTCTGATTCCTTTCCCAGCTGACCACGGACCCAAGGAAGGACACGAGGCTTGTTATCCAAGGCCAGTGAGTCCCAGAGCCACCTGCTCTGGCAAAGCCTTGCTTTGGAGAGCTCTGGAGCTGCTCTAACCCCTGGCCTTTGCAGCCATGAATGTGGAACTGGTTCATGGGGGTTTGATTCTTTCCATTTTCCACTCTCTCAGGCTACAAAAGGGGATCTGGAATGATTTGATGGCTCAGGCTTTTCCTGTCACAGGAACAAAGGGGAAGCAGATATCTCTTTCAGCAGCCTGGAGAGGCCTCTAGCCAAGACCTAGAGATTAAGAGGAGCTACCTGGCAGGCAAGTTGGCTTTTAAAGTGAAAACCAGGCTTTTAAGCCCCTGAGAGACAAAGGAGAGCTGAGCTGAACACACAGGACAAGAGAGCAAAGCAGAGGTGTTTAAAATGCCTCCCTGGCTGCAGGGGAATGGAGGAGGGGAGAATTAGCAAAAACCCCTTTGTTTTGCTCTCTGGGCTCTTTTAGCACGACAAGAAAAGGTTCTGTAGCACAGGCAAGGTCTAATTGCTCTGGATCAGTTCTGGCTGGCTCAGCCCTTCGGGCTGCAGAGAGGGATTCACCTCTCTGAGTGACCTCAAAGGCTCCTCTGGCTCCACCTCTCTCAGCACATAAATATTTCAGGCAGGAGGGAGCTCGAAGAGCAGGCACCTGATGGGTGGATGGATGCTCAGGAGGAACTTTGCCATAAATGCTCTCAGGACCTCAGTGTCCCCTCAGCCAAGGCTCCCAGGGCAAGGCTGGCTCTGCAGTCACCAGGGCAGCCAAATACTTGGTTTCTGGGACGTCTAAACTTCTGCCTCCCCCTGGGCTGGGTGACCCTTGGAAGGGGCTGGTGGTGCCCGAATTTGGGCCCCCTGTCCACAGGGCCGCAGGGTTTTGATGGGAGTGATGAGATCCCACAGCCATGAGATGAAGTGTGATCCATGAGGATCATCCCAGCCCTGCTGAGCCACTTCCCTGGCTGATTTTTGGACTGGCCCCCCTTTTTTCTCTCTGCCTTGTTTTCCCCCTCAGACATCAGGGGTGTTTGTTAAGCTTTATCCCACTCACCCTGGTGTGCCTGCAATTCTTCCCCAACGTTGGACAAAGGTTCTCTGAGTCAGCCAAAATCTCTGCCACATCACTGTGTGACTGAGTGCTGACAGGTTACAGTCCCTTGCTAACTGCAAGTCATAAATCAACCCCCTCTTGTCCTTTCTGTCCTCCCCCAGGAGTCAACAGCTATATCCTCAGGTTCCCATCAATCTGCACACCTGGATCAGCTCCAGGTAGGAGAAGAAAAGCCCAGTTCCTTCCCTGTTCTCTGCATCTGAGACACCCAAAGACCCTCTTTGCTTTGCAGGTCACACTTACCAAATAAACTCTGCAGGATTAATGTTTAGGGGAGGCACAAAGGCACTGCCACCTTCTTACAAATGACAGGGATGTGACAGGGGCTGTCTGATGGGAACATCTCAGTCAGAGAATTAATGACACATCCAAAGCCAGTTGTCTGCTCTGGGAAGAGCTGCCTGAGTGTGGGGCTTAAAAAGAAGCCCCCCCAGGTGTGTGGGGGCTGAATTAGAGGGGGTGTTTTCTTTAGGAAAAGGTGATTTTTTTTTTTCTCCTTTCCCATTTTTTGACCCCTTGAGGATGGTCAAATTTAAAGACCATCATTTGAGAACAAATGGAGGTCAGTTGGCGCCAGGCTGTTTTCAGGAGGGACAACTGGACAGGGAGGAGGAGATAAAAAAGAGAGAATCATCTCATCAGAGGAGGTGACACCTGCCAAGGTGCCTTCAAAACCGTCCCTCCTTCCCCCCCCTCCCAAAAATGATGCTGCAGTGACAATTCCCAGGGCATGGTGGGGTGTTCCCATGGCACCTCTTGCTGTGCCAAGCCTGGATGTGCAAATCCAGGGGGAAACTCCTCATCAGTCCCAGGGTTTAACTTGGTGTGGAGGATTAATCCGTGAATTTAGGCAGGAGCAAAACCAGCCAGGAAGGTAAAGAAGATACTGATTGAAGATGCTGTTGGGGAGGATCCTAAAGCCAATAAAGCCCCGTGGATTGATCAGTCCACGATTTTGGTTTAAGCAGGAGCTTGATGTTTTTCTATTATTTGGGCTTGGAGCATTTCCTTGTAGGACACTGAAGCTGAGGGGTTGTGCTTGGTGTTGTGTGAGGTTCTTGTCTGAGAATGGCCTCATTCCCACCCAGTGAGCTCGAGGGATGCAGGATTTATCTAGATTTGGGGGCAAGGAGGTCTTTTTGTCTCTTCTCCTTTAGCAAGTCGTCGAACCTCAATTTTTAAATCTCTTTAAAGAACCATCCCCTCCCTCACAGTCAGGGCAGGGTTTCCCCACCCTCTGAGCTGCTGCTTTCCTTTGCATCACAAAACCAGCCTGATTTACACTGAAAAGCAACTTTTTTAACAGCTGAGAGTTCACCTCGGATGTTATAAAGTCTCTCCCACTTATACTGAGAGTTGTCAGAGCTGCTGCTGAATTGAGCCTTTTGATGGGAAATCTGAGGGGGGAGGGCTTTGCTCCAGATGTGGGGCTAGAGGGGATTTCCTCTGGGCTGGGAACTCTGCCCTTCAACCAGCGCTGCTGATTAAGTTTTTGGAATCCCAGCACAGCAGGTCCCACCTTTGCCAGGGTCACAGGGTGGAAGGCACAGCAGTGGGAAGTAAATCCCAGGGATGTGTCCCATTTTCCTTGGCCCCCTTTCAGGAAGGGAAATGTCCCTGCTGACCTAAATAAGATCTGCTTTAAGATTTTAAAGGTGAGAACCTGCCCCCACCAAGATCCAGAGGCGGCTCCCAGGTTTCCAGTGCCAATTAAAGGCTGCCAGGATGGAAGTGGCACTAATGAAGGCTGAGCCTGCAGGTTCTCCCAAGGTCTGGTTTTAATGAGCCCCTCAGAAGGTGGAGCACCTGTGTCTGGGTTGGGAACAGCTTTTACTGTTGGGGGTTTTCCAACCTGAGCCAGGAAAATCCTGGGAGCAGATGCTGCTTTTCAGCTTTTCCAGCTGAAGGCGAAGCCCAGACTGGGGAAAGGTAGGGGAGAAAATAGGTGGGATGGAGTCCTTAATCCTTCTGGGCAAGCAGGGAAGAAACAGTCCCTCATTAATCTTTGTACAATATAAATGTGCCTTTTCCTGGAAGCTCTGGTTGGGCCAAGTTGTTCCATTTCACAGCCTTTGCTGGGAGGCTTTGTTTCAAAAACCCTTTGGAGCATAAATGTGGGAAGCAGGACACCATGTCCAGCCTTTGCCAGGCCCAGAAGAGGACTTAAAGATCCCTGGGCATCTCTGGTCTTGGAACACTGGCACAGGAAAACCTGCTCAGGAACAGTCAGCAAAAGAACTTTGAGTTCCAGGAGGGTTTTTAAATGTGGCTTGTGAGGCAGGAGAGCTTTGGGAGTGTTTGGTGCCCGTTGTTTCTTTGCAGTCTGAGGCTCAGGAGTTGCATTTTGAGGGGGGGGAATCTCCTCCTCTGCCCAAAATTCAACTCTTCAGGTCTGGGAACAGAGACAAGTGGCAAAGGAATGGAGAGAAAAAAAGGGGGTTTGGCGACTTAAAGAGAAAAAAAACCCACTTTTTAGGCACAGCTGAAAGAAAGAAATAAGGGGGAAAAAAGGAATGAAGACTGATCTGAACTTCATCTCCCAGAAATGTTTGACTTCCAGTGGCATCTGTGCAACCCTGCTGCGGGTTGGTGGTACTGGTGTCCCTCCTGCTGCATCTTAAAGCTGACACCCCAATAAGAGGCTGTTAAATCCTGTTCCCTTCCTCTGCAGAGCAGGAATTCAGCAAAGATTCCCCAAAATAAAGGCCAAGAACCGAGCCCTTCAGCACACTCTGCAGCCTGGCAGGTCTCCCACCCCGTTTCTTGGGATCACCAGACAATTTGGCCTCCGTTGACCCACTTTGCTCCCACTGCTTGGAGGGCCAGACAGGAACCTCATCACGCTTATCTGTGGAACAGACATTTTTCCTTGCTGTCAGCACAGATGTCACCCTGAAGAAAGGGTAAATGAAGGCCAAGAGAGGAGGCAAAGGGATTTACTGGCCAACAAAGATAAATCTGAATGAAGTTGTGCTCGGCTGGGCCGTTCCTGGCACAACAAGGCAAATTCTGCCCTGAACTCAGCCCTAAAGATTATCAGGGACACACGTGGAGTGGCCCAGGGCTCGTAACCCAGCCCAAGAGGTTTGGTGACCCCCATTTCGGGGTGAAAACTCGCGTTTGAGAAATGCTGAGCTTTCTGGAAAAGTAACAACTTCGCTAAGAGCGGTGTGGGGCTCTGAGGAGGTTGGAGGCCCAGGATTACACAAAGTTTGGAGGAGTGAAGGCAGTTTGTAGAGATTTAAAAGGCTGTCACCCTCCAGTATCTCACTTTTGGCTTTTTTTTTTTTTTTTTTTTTTT